>NC_142522.1:7336675-7429175 GCF_964205215.1 Stylophora pistillata | reverse complement strand
TGATTTACACTGGGGACTAGAATTCCCACTCTCTGAGGCAGCGCGCCTCTGCACAGGAAAATAGGTCGGCCAGCGGTCGGCGACTACGCTCACTGGAGTATGCTTTCGTTTTGAACCATCTTTGGGTGTTTCCTCCGGCCGAGGCTTCCTTAGGATTCTAGAGAGAACTGAGAAAACGATGAATTCAAAGGTTTTGGACATTTCAGCTGAAGCATCTCGGTGGTAAACCCACAACACTAGACATGAAACAACCAATGACATGCCCAGGAGCGCCATGATAGTGGTGGAGTACTTGGTCAGGAGCGGGGTGACTTCGGAAGTAGAAGGAATGTTTTCAGTGAAGATGAGTGAATAAACCGTCAAACCCAGAAGAATTGTGATAATTAGTGAGATCCTCTCACCGGATTCGACCGGCAAGAAGAACGCGAACACCGTTAAAATCGCCAGTGCGACGCAGGGAAGGAGTAAATTGTTGAGGTAGAAGAGAACTCTTCTGCGAAGCAGCATATGGTAGGTTATGTCAATGAACGGATCAGGGCAGCAGGTGTACTTCACCACGTTACGTACAGCCTCGGCAGAAATCAGGTCCCATTCGCCGCTGGCAATGTAGCTGGATAAATCGACTTCTTTTCGGGAAAGCTTTAGGTTTAACGAAGAGCTGGTGTAGGTCCAAGATCCAAACACCATACTACACCTTTGTTGGTCAAAAGGGAAGTAGGTAATGTCGATCTTGCAGACTGTTTTCACCTCTGTTGGGGCGTACCACTGACATGAACCATTGTAGTTGATGACGACTTTGGTGTTAAACTTGTACATCTCGCCACTATCGCTCTGAATACTAAAATAAGGAAAAAAAAAAAAAACATTTTTAGCATGGATTTTTTGTCAGCAAAGAAGAGTGTTGTCATCTTACATATTTAGCTATATAGACCATGTAATCATAGCCGTTTTTCGGTCTCTCCAAGTTCTCCTCCCCCAGGCATCGTTTAAGGAGAACCCTTGCAGTTTAGAGTTAGTAAATAAATATTATGACTGACAAAAGAAGAAAACACGATAGATGCCGAAGGAAACATCGTTTACCTGTTGTAGAGAACAATGTCAGGTTTCCAGACAAGTTTCGGGTCAATGTTGATGAACTTCACACCACCATAATCCGAAGGATTCCACCTCAAAAAAGGATTTTCCCAAGACTGAAACACGAAAAGTAAACGACTACCTTGAAAAATAACCATGTAACATCGAAATGGAATGGTCCATGTACGAAAGTCATGTCCCCCTTGCCATGTCACCCGAGTCACGTCACGCTTAAGCTGAGTGGCCTCGCCCTCAAGTGTGTCAAGGTCGCCCCTTGTTAGACTAGAATCGGAAAAGCTTCTTTTTATAGAGCAATCGTACATTGGTGCGGTCAGTCTAGCTTCTTTAATTTCCTTTCTTCTGTTTTTATCAATGTGCAATGAGGTTACAAATCTAGTGCAAGAGAATATAAGTTTATATAAACTTATATTCTCTTGCAATATAGGTATGAAATCAATATCGGTTTTAAATCGAGAATTATATTGCATACTAATAAGTCTTTTCCTACCTGTCGAATCCAAACCTTGCTGGTCATTATCTGGCTCCGTCCGTTCTAAGAACGAATGAAATGAAAGATGTATCAAAATTGTGTAGCTAACTTCAAATAAATTCCAACAGAAAATTTTTGTCATATCTATATCTAAACACAAAAAGTTGCAAATGCGCCAATTGTCACTCCCTCGTAATATTCGTGCTCCACGGTAAGTTGCATATTTAACGATTAGGTCTGACAATGGGTGCAGAATTCGTGAGTATTCTGAGCTTTTTTCCCATCCGATTGCATACCAGAAATAATTCAGCGTCTAAGCGATGAAACTGACCTATGTGCTATGCATTACATACCAGTTCAACGAGTTGACTAAACATCATGTCAAAATTGACCGGTATCGGTTGTTCTTTGTCAACGACAGGTCTCACTTCTTTACTGTAATTTGCAAACAGATCATTCATGAGGCGATGCTCTGGATCGAGGTGCGCCTGGCCTGAAGAGAAGAAGAATTGGAAAGCATTGGTATTATGAAAAAAATCATACTCTGACTCATTTTCTCTCTTTCATTAACTCTCCCATCCCTCCCTCACTCACCTACTCACTCACTCATCCACTAACCCACCCCCCAACTCACTCTCCCACACACACGCACACACACACACACACACACACACACACACACACACACACAACACACACACACACACACACACACACACACACAACACACACACACACACACACCCATCCACCAACCCACCTACCCACTTACTCACTCATCCACCCACGCACCCACTCCCTCACTCACTCACTTACCCACCCACCCACCCACCCACTCACCCACTCCCTCACCCACCCACTCATTGACTCACTTACTCACTCACTCATCCAGTTACCCACCCACCTACCCACTCACTCACTCACACACTCGCTTATCTACTTACCCGCCCTGATCCACTCACTCACTCACTCACTCACACATTTTCTCGCTGCGCATTCACTCGCTTCCTACTGAATCTCTACTGGCCATGTAGGGTAGCAACCGAAGGCCTTCATCGCTGTCTACCACTGGTCTGCTTTTGAATTGTGATTGTGTTCCGATCATAATAACATGAAAAATATCCCTTTTAGCCACATTTTTCGAGACGTTTCTTTTTTCAATTTATACCCTTTTGTTTGGTTGTTTGTGTAATAAACTTTTGACCGTGTGGTTGCCCTCCATGGTTTTATCAGAACTTTTGTATTGTTACGTGTTGGTTTTGATATAAACGCGCATTCGTTTGCGTAATTTCATCGCCTAAATACATCAACGTGTTGATCTAAGTGTCAGAAAGTTGGAATTAATTCTAAGCTTTGTTGCTATTTTTCCTGCGGTTAAAAGTGTCTAAACTTAAAGCCATGAAGAGGAAAAAACGTGACGCAAGTTTGTTTTCTTTCTATCAAGAACAGATTTGAAATTTTGGTATTGTAATTATTTTTCTTGCGTGGCTTTCGTGCTCTCCCAGTGAGCGGTATGAACCCAGTAAAAAAAAAAAAAATGTGATATGCGACCTTCCTTATGAGCCTGCCTGCAGGGTGTTATTGCCAAACAGCAGGAAAATGTTTTAAACATTGTTCACAGAACACTCATTTTTCTCACCGCAAATTCTGTTAAACTAATCAGTCTTTCCCATATGAGCCACAAAGATTCAAAATACTTACGGCACGGTCAAGTGCCTCATTTAAATCTCTGGTGCTCATTTGTACACTAACAGAGAAGTAGTAATTATGGAAGCTGCCTCTAAGAAAACTTCATTTTGACCTTTAGATTAGCGAATGCCATCTGTTATGATTTTGCTATTAAATAATTTTTGAAATGCTGGAAAATAAATGAAATTGAGCAACTTTCTCATGAACAGCCCAGTACAGGATCAATTTAGACTGATTCATTAGAGTTCGGCATCAAAATAAACGAGTGTGCCATTGTTAAAACTTGCTCTAGTCTAAGGCGTGCGAAATAAGCAAGTCCAGTTTTGAACGAAACTGAATGGTTTCCTCATATTCAGTAATTAAAGATACGAAGATGTGTTTTGCGTACTTCTGTATTAAAGGCCTTTTTTTCCTTTATCAGTGTAGATCAGCTTTTTATTGTCAGATGTTTATGTTCTTTTAGTGCGTTTATGTTAAACCCTATCAAAAATTAATTTGGAGACAACAGGTAAGGCGTATGTTATTTTATGACTTGATTTACACAATCCTGATTGAGCCACAAAAACAAATGACATATATGACTGATCTTTGTTGTTTGAAAGTTGTGACTCACAAAGGATACAGAGAGCTGAACACTGATTTATGAGGAACACTCTGCTGAAACTGAAACTTTTTAGATCAAAGGACTTGCACTTTTATTTAGACTTGAGCTTGAATTAAGAGGCAAGGCACGTCGCATTCGTCGGATGAGGGATTACCAACTCACTTTATCGCTTGCTCAATCCAACTCGGCCGATTTTAGCTTGAGGAAAAGGAATATCTGCTTGTTTGATCGAAAAACTTTGTCCACAAAATACCATAGCATTACTATAACAAGATGATGTGACAGTCCATTTCTTGATGAGCTAGGGACCTTGCCCAAACCATGTTATTCGACAATTTATGACAGAAAGTTCAAATAGTATGATCAAAATTTGAATGGATACGTAAACTAAACAATGTTCGTTACTAAGTAACAAAAAAGCGAAATCACTTGGAATCTAACCTTGCGTTTTGCTAAAAGCGCTGCTGTACGATTCAGATTAATTATGTCGTACAATGTAACATCTTTTAAGTTATTTTCTGGCTTATTAATTCCGCAGTGCCTTTATAAAGCTTAACTTGACATATGTTTGAATTTGCATTAGCTTGTAATAACCGCTAGATAATGAGTATTTTTTGTTGTATGTAGTCAAAATAATGGACTGAGGTCAGCAGTAGCGATATGGACCTTGCAATTCAGCTTGCCGGTTCGAGCGGAAACACTGCTGATCATTGCAAGATGGATTCCCAAGTAATAGGTAATTTCAAGTCGGTCATGTAACTCAACGAATCTCTAAAATTACTTCAACCAGTCGCAGTGGAAATTAATTCAAAACAATTTCTAATTAACTAGCATCAAATGTTAAACAGGTTTCACGTGTGAAAAAGATTCTTGGTGAAGCATTTCGGCCAATTTATGCTTACCTCGACATGTTGTATGGATTGAAGATGTTATCGCGAAAAAGAATAGCACTTTATGATATAACATGGCTGGTATATCAGAGACAGAAATTCCAAACGTTAGTCTCACGCAAACACGCACTAGCCACCACTTGGCATCAAAATAACTTAAAATTGAACTGATTGTTCTTCTAAACCGCCGTAACAGCAGGTCGAAGTCAGCCTTCAGCCAATGAGAATTTCAGCAGCCCTATTTCTCAACAACCCAGTCTGGCATTCTTTTGTTTGGCTCGCTGTCTCAAAAACAATCATGCTCAAGAAACCCCTTAGTGATATTACTTCCCTTAGGCGTGATCGCAAAGATAATAATAATCAAGACAAAAGAATTGACAGCGGAAGAACTAAAGAATTATCAAATTAACCAGGTGAATTAGATCAAAAGGGAAGAACAATGTCTTGAAGTATTGTTCAAAGTTCAAAGTTTCACGCAGCAAGTGGAAGGACCTGAAAGAAGATGAATGGGTCAGAATTCAAAATTGAAATTAAAGAGAAGCTTCTGACGTCATTTGCTTCATAAGTTTTCATGACCTCCTTTTAACTTTTCTGTATTAGCCTCTCAACGCCGAAAAACTTGGAAACGGCTTTGCCATTCATTTAAAAAAGGGAACAAATTGTCTACACTGGTAAACAGATAGTTCTAGAATATCTTTTTTCTCACACTACAACGATCAACGGCGGTAAAAAGCTTAATGGCGACCTGAAAAGGCTATTCGGCTCGCTAAAAAAAATTTCAAATAGCGGTTTCGTCAGCAATTTTTCAACAGGGGATATAATGAAAGCCGGTTCCTGACTTTCTAGCGCCGCCCGTGAGACTTCTTTTTTTTACCGCCATCTGTTGAGCCTGCTAGCAAGTCCTCGTTTTTGTTTTTATACTTACGACCCCTTTTCGAACACAATCGCTCCATCGGCAGCCGCTTACGGAAGAAGTTCTTGCAATCCCTGTTTAAAAAAATTGAATAGTTTTAAAAACGTTTTGTATCCACACTAAAACGCAAAGCCGGTGTTTATAGAACATTAATCTTTAGGGGCGTTTTCGAAAAGCTCCGTTTTCGATTTAGTGTAAAAGGCACAGTTTAACTAGTGAACAAATTTGCCTTGTTAGGAGTTATCTGGCTTAACTGTGTGAATACGGCCTAAGAAAGATACCACACCCAATTCTAATAACTGAAATACGGTACGTATCTTCAATCTCTGTTTAAAGATGATTTCAGTAGGCAGTATTTTGGTGTTTAGGAGAGCTGCTTCGCATTATTTTTAGCCACTTTGAGCGTCATAAAGAACCTCGTTCCCGGTATCTATCGTCTTCTTCCCACCCTCACCCAGAGCAGGAGCCCTAGGAACGAAATTAGGTTAGGAAGAGTTTACCTTTCGGTGAAATAAAAAGTTAACAGTATCGGTCATCAATGAGGTTGTGTCATAGCAAAATGATGGTTTATAAACGCCTGCACAAAATACAAGCTCTCCAATATCTGTTCTCTCGTGTTCTTTCCCTAAGCCGGTCGATACTTGCGACTTTGTCTAAGGGAGCTGGGAGCAGTTTGTATTGCTTGTCTCACTATAACCTCAGACCACTTTTCATCGTTGATTTTAAATTCATACCTTCTTGCCTTCCTTTCTCCTCTCTCACTTAATTCATCTTACTTATTCTTATCAGATTATTTTATCCTGCTCGAAAGTAAACAACTAAAACTCGTTTGTATATTTGCTATGTCAACTTTATTAGTTAAACTTTACTAGACAAAATATACTCACTCGATTTTCACCTCTATTTGTCAGGGCGTCTCAGGGTTTGGAGAAAAAGACCTTTTTTCAAACAGTCTTTCGGGAGTAGGAGCACTTTAACATCTTTTATGTAGCACCCCAAAACAATAGCACTCCCAACCCACTCCGCCCCAAGAGGCCCTAATTTTGGAGATAACAAATGAAAGCACTATCAAAATATGGGAAAAAAATTCCCACTCTAATAAATCCAAAATATATATATCGTAGTTTGGAAACGTTTTTGTTTTCCTGGTTGCATATAACAGCTTGCCCTTTGTTTCTTTGAAAAAAGATCTTAATGGCCAAAATCTACAATTTAAGTTACTCGAAACAAAATCTCGCTGGTGAGTCTAGCGATAGCGTTATAGTTTCAAACAAATCCAATTATTGTTATTTCGAAAAAACGTGTAATTCTAATAACTTCCGAAAACCACTTGTCAGACTTGGAACTTCGTTAAAAGATAGATGCTCGATACGACTGTGATACACCAGGCACAAAGATCGAAAGTTTTTCGAGCCACCTTCCAGAATAAGTTCTCCTACAATATTTTTTCATATACATAAAACTCTATCAAAAGGAACGTTCAAAAACTTCAGTCCTCACTTTTTTTTTTTTACCATGGTTTATATCTGAAACGTTAATTCAATAGCATTAACAAGTGCTTTAACTACTGAAGGATTGGGTACACTAGTTCTCCAAGGAGGACCAAACCCTAAGGTCTAGGGGTGATCTTTTCGCTCCAGTTACTAGACCTCCATAGCAGCATCCGCCACTGGCAACCACTGCCCCCATCTCCCCCCTGTTTATTTTTTATTCCAGCGTCCCTAGGTTCAATTAAACGTTCATTGGTTTGCTTTTTGAGGAGTATTATACGTAAAAAAAGGTGCACTGAGTTCTTCTTTAGCGATCTCACAATGTACGTCACACATCAGTTTGGAATCATGAAGTAAAAGGCAAGGGTGGAGCCTAAGATGGTGATAGCCGTTATCCAGAAAAACGCAATGTCTAGTACTGCTGCTGCGTGATGCCAGTCGTTGATTTTCGCATCAGACTCTTGAGTGTCTTTCAGATGAGATACAATGGCGCGCATCCCGTATACAATCTCTTCCATGCGTTCATCCGAGGGCGTCAGCGACAAATTGGATCCCATGGGTGAGGTGTGAAAACATTTGCGCTCGGTTTCCGCCTCGCCATCCTTCATGCCAGTAATCTTTGGGATCGACACAACAAGATGGTTCTGGCTTCGATGAATCTCGTAAGGATTTCCCTGTACTTTTGACATGTAATAGCTCTTGTTCTTGTCGTCTTGTTTCATCTTTTGTCGTTCATCAGACGGCGTGGCTAACAGCATTGGCCCCAAGATGTCAAAGATTAGCTTGCGGAACCAGGCAGGCATCTTCCTCTCTGGATCTTTGTGATAAACTCTCAGAACGCCGCACGTGACAAGCAGCGCGAAAGTGACCTGAACAAGGACTGTGACCGAGTACTTACCGATCAGCGGGGTTACTTCCGAAGTGCGCGGCACGTTGTCGGTGAATACCATCATGAACACGGTCAGACCTAGTAGTATTGTAATTACCAGACCCATTCGTTCTCCAGACTCTGGTGGTAGGTAAAACGAGAAAACTGTCAAGACAGCTAGTACGATGTACGGAACAATCAGATTCATCATGTAGAAGAGAACCCTTCTCTTAACGTGTATCGTGTATGTTATGTCGATGAAGGGATGTTTACAACAAGTATACTTGACAGCATTCCTCTTTAAAGGTGCCCCAACTAGTTCCCACTCGCCGCTGATCGTGTACTTGGAGAGGTCTGCAGTGTTTGCGTTCCGCGAAGTTGTGAGATTGAGCTTATTATCTGCAGAAATATGAAATATTAAATGATGATAGTCAGGCCAACATTATCGCTGTCACCCTAAGTGTTACCCTAAGAGTAGAGACTGGAGCCGAATTATTCACTTGCGCCAAATTGAAAACACTGTGGACGTCCTGTGAAATACAAACTTTTAAAATTATCAAGTTGGGTGGCGATAAATAGAAGAAATCGACTCTTTGGCCTGTGTATGTGAAAGCAGCACGAACTCAAAAATGTTGTTGGTGACGACCACGTTCATTTTCACCCGAAAACAGTGTATATTACTACTATGGTGACATGGAACCAAGATGGTGGACGAGAAGTTGTTCTTTCAGCCTCAGTCATTGAGCGATAAAGGGAGCCCTTTATAACGTGCTACTACAAAAATCGAGAAAAAGGAAATGAAATATTGTGACCACAAAGGCGAAAAAAAGCTTCCTTGGTTTAAAATTACCTGTATAAGTCCAGGAGCCAAATTTAAGTTTACATTTCTGGTGGTCAAAGGGGAAATAGCTGATGTCAATTTTGCAGATGCTGTGAATCTCTGTTGGAGCAAACCACTCTGTATATCCATCGTACCTCAGAGTTGCTTTTGTGTCAAAGTTATATATTGCACCTGTTTCGCCAAAGCCAATGCTAGGAGAGGAAAAAAGGTACTTAATATAGTTATAAGTAGTATGCATTAGACTTGACATTGGAAACATTTCTAAATGAGTTACCAAGTAAATTTTCTCACATTATTTTTTTTCTTGTATGTTATGAGAATGTCTAAGCCATTTAAGCATCAGCTTAATCCTTTAACCCTTGTATCTCCTGAGATCTGATTTTTAATTCTCCCCTCTCTAGCTGCTGGACATATCCTCTTTAATTAGTTGCAAGAATTTGAGGTTAGGTCAGGATAACAACTTCTACCTGATAAATTTGAGTATTCTCATTACCTGTTTGCTGGATAATGTATGGATATCACAGGGAGAAGTTACATGTTAATCACTTCTGGCAGTTGAAGGGTTAATCAACTACCATGAGTGATCTACAATTTAGCAGTTCGTGTCCACCACATGCCGATGCACCACATTAATTTGAACTTTCAACTAAATTTAGAATGCCAGGCCATTAAAAAAACAATAAAATATAAGCAATAGAAAAAACAATGAGCCAGCTCATACATACTGATCACTTTGCTCTATACACGTCCTTGATGCATATGCGTATATATGCAGACGCGTATATGCGTTTGGTGCTGACGCGTTATTCGTGTATGTTTTGGTTCGCATTACTCTGACCTGCACTGTATAAAGAATTGTCAGTGCAATATCATGTAGAAAAGTGATGGGCCAGAATAAAGAAGGATATCAATCTAGGGAATTTTTAGTTCATCAGATACCAAGTTCTCCAGATTAACATCATCAGAATTGTACGGAAGACAGTAAGGAGAAATGACACTGATGAGATCTTGGAAGTAAAAAGGTTAACAAAAGTACACTCCCTTAAGCACATTCTTACTTCTGTGATCTGCCAATCACTCTTGCTTTTGAATTTCCTCAATATCATTTTGGTTATGTTCTTTTTCCTTCAACTTTTCTTACTTACTTGTTGTATAGAATGATGTCTGGTTTCCATATTAATTTTGGGTCAATATTGATATGTTCTATTCCACCATAATCTTCAGGCTTCCAACCGAGAAATGGGTTAGTCCACATCTGTGAAAGAATTACTGATGTGAGTGAAGTTTGGAAGAAGAGGTAACATTATGTGCAGGGGCCTGTTTCTTGAAAGATGGGGATTTCAAAAGTTTTGAAAATAATACAATAAAACTATCAGCTAAAGAAACAAAAAGGACTGGTTTGGATGCCAGAACCTGCTTTCCTATCCTTTAAATTTTGAGTTTAAAACATGGCTTCGGGCCCGTTGAGTTACCAGGACTTTCTAGAAAGGGGCTGCAGGTTATTAATTCTTTGTTGGATTATGGTAGACTATTGAGTTTGGAAGTTGAGGTAAAGTCTGGACTCAAGCCACATGGCTCATCCAGCTGAAATTCAATATCGCTGTTTCTGTGGCATGAAAAGACCAGTACGGTATTTCTGCTCCTCCAAAGATGCATACCAGTAAGTATTCCTTTCAAGGCAAATGGCAATGCTCATAATTATTTCAGGCTACAGAAAGCTCCAAATTAAATAAATCAGTTATGTTTTGTACTTTACCTGTCGCAACCACACTTTGCTAGAGAGTATTTGATTTTTGCTGTCCTAATAATAAAAAGAAAAATGGAACCTACATGTAACTCAGTGGTTTTTATAATCTCATGTGACGTATGGTCCTGAACATTACAGCATTTAGCCATTTGAAGTGGAAGAAAAGACATGCTACTGTGATGAACTAGACAAAACCCACATTCTGCAAAATAATATTTATTTTTATTGGGGTAGGTTTCAACAGAATTCTACCTAAAATTGCTAAATTTTTAGCAAAAGACTTAAATAGTAAGGCAAGAATAGATGTAATAGAAGGGGACTTTCTTGATAAATGTCAGTGGGAAAATCAGAAAAAAAAAACAGACAAACAAAATGAAGACCGTTGTTTTGGTTGATTAAACTCAATTAAGATATTGAGTATTCTCAGTTTTTCTAGCTCATACCACACTTTCCTCCTCATCCATCTGCACCTAATATCAATGTGCATATTCTCCAAACTATTCCTTAAATATTTCCTATGGTACTGGCAAAGAGAATTTGTCTTACAATTATGGCCTTCATGTTTGTTTAAGGAATGATACTGTAAGGAAAAATTACAACCTAGTCGTCCTAAAGGGGGGTCAAAGGGTTTTGAGATTAGGCACATTGCATTTACACCCGCCTTTGACTAATGATTAGTGTTTTCCTTTTTAAAAGTAAAACAATAACCACTGCAACCCATTTCTTACCAGATATATAAGTTGACTGTATGCCAGGTCAAACGTAACCTGGACTGCTTCTGATTTGTTGACTACAGGTAAAGCTTCTTTGCTGTAATTACTCTTGAACAAGCGATTGATCAGCTTATGTTCTAAGTCATCCTTGAAGTTACCTGCATAGACACAAACAAAGGAGGACCCATGATATATCATGACAATGTGCAACACCATTACAGCTAAAGCAATCATTCTGTTTGAAAAAGGTACACGCATGTCTTTATGTGGTAAAAAGGACGAATTGATCTTTACAGGTGAACTGCAGTTAAATTCATTGCATAAGAAGAAGTCTGAATAAATTTGGGCTTTGATGGAGACTGGACTTGTGCCTCTCAGGTACTCGATGGGTGCTACTTTGCTATCTACTCAGTTAGGAAGCCACGTGTTGCAAGCGAGGGAAATTACAGTGCGTTCGTTGTTTCCTGCTAAGAAATCTTACCTTAGCGTTAGTATGTAAGAAACAAATCAGACTTTTTCAGACTTTTTCCCTTAATAACTGTAAGTGCAGAAAACCTGTGAAGGTCATTCTGTCTCGTGTAAGTTATCTCATACACAAGTCAAAATAAGATTTATTTCATGTTGACTTTGAGCTTCAAAGTGCAGAAAGTATAGCGACTTTAGTTATAGTATATTTGTGTCCGTAGACCTCCATGAACTCTCTTACTGCGCTGATCAAGAGGGACTGCCACTTCTTTTCAGTTTTAGTACATGTAGCTTTTGCGTTGTAGTGAAGTTGCAATTTAAGAAAAATAATATTAGTTTATTGTGAACAAAAACCCTTCAACCCACAGAAAAAGAGCGTCGTTTCCCCTTATGGACTAAAAACACTTTAAATTATCGTTTGCTGTTGTAGAGCAACTCCAAAGATGTAAGAATTTATAAAATGGCCACGAGATGGAGAATGTAAACGTGGATTGCAAATAATTATACAGAAAAAATTTTGAAGTATTTTCAGTCAATTTTTAAGGTGAAAAACCCAACTGTTATGAAACTCCTCGAAACCTTTCTTTCCAGTTCTTGAAATTAAAAAAACCACAGATTTCCTTCCTTTACGGACTGCTCTCATATATTTTTATTTTCCTTGTTCTTATACGATACGATTCTTTGACGACTTTTCTGAGAATTTTCGTTTGAAATCCGTGTCAGTCTTCGCCATCGCTTGTAAATTCCATTCTTTTGTTCCCTCAAGGTGTTACACATATCCTTGTACATCATTTACAAGAATTTGTTGTTAGATCAAGGTGGCAACTTCTACCTGTAAGTATTTATATTCCATTACCATTCGCTCTGACGAAGGGCTCACACTCGAAACATCAGCTTTTAAACTCTGCGGTGGCCAACTTAGTTGATAAAACCAAAATATTCTCATTACCTCTTTGCTGGATAAAGTAGGGATATTAAAGGGAGAAGTTTTAAGTTAATCACTTGTGGAAGTAAGCCGAAGGGTTGTTGCAAGGTCTTTTCTACTAAAGGGTAATTTTCTTGTGACGCTTAAATATGAGTTGAAATATCGAGATACAGTCTGCTTCTGTACAACATTTTAACAGAGTTAGGGTAGGTATCGTCATCTCTGAACAAAAACTGTTCGGCTAAAAAGGTATAACATCTTGCATGTCGACTGTCAGGAGTTGTGTTTTTCTACGTGCAACTTATTTTCAATTATCAGGAGATAGTAATCTCGATAGTTATACCGAACTTTTATTATGTCCTATTTTTAGGGTTATTATGCCCTTGAGCCGATTGAAATCAGAACAAAACACCAAAGAAAAACTTAATTACTGTTGGTTGAATGTCAAAACTAATCGTAGTTGAGGCTTTAAAATCTGTACTTCTTTTCAACTTTTTACCAAATTTCCTTAGATATCGTACAAGTTTTTTTGCCTTGTAAGTCTTCATTGTTTCAATTGGACCTTGTGGAACATAAAGTGTCGCAGGTTATTTCATGACTTAGTTTATCACGTTTATTTAAGCCCGATGAACTTAACAATCCGAACTCAACACTCAACCAAAAACGCGAAGACCCTTCATTTTATTTTCAAGTTCTTTCTCTGTCGCAGTTGGTGTCGCCACGCCATTGGAATCCCGCCTAGTAACTTTTGAATATCTTTCAGCTGGACTTGTTAATCCAACGTTATCGGACTACAAAAGGACGTACGATATTAGATCAGTTAAGAAGTAAAATATGTAGACATACAGAAGGAAAATATAAAGAAGCAGAAAAACTCCAGGATTGCCAACGAACATATTGAGTGCGATGACAACAGAGAATGTTACCTAAAGGGACTTGGATAATTGGCCAATCAAATGATTCTATAACCAGAAGAAACATGTGCATTTGACGAAAAATACATTTGCCTTTTGATGATTTAATTAGTGAATTAAGTTGAGTAATTTACAATGGCATGAAGGAGACATCTCAATTGACCATCTAGAAGTCAAACGCGCCTGTTAAATATAGACTTAAACGCCTACGTTTAGAATGAGAACGATAAAACAATTATTTCTTTTAGATTTTTACTGGCTCGGGTTGAAGGTTGGAAAGCCGTGTTTTGTCAATGCTGGGTAGGCCATATTAGGTTGGCCCAAAATTAAAAGATATAGTGTGTGCCAGCGCAATTATGCATGGGCAAAGTAACCTGTTTACAGACTTGTATTTAAAAATCCTTTTGCTTATGCCTTGAGTAATAACTTAAAGTTACTGAGAAAGATGAGTCGCCGTACGAAGAGAAAGAAAGATGGATTACATGCCTAAGAAACATCTGTTACTTGGACTAAACAAAACGTTTTCCCAAACTAAACCGAGAACAAGTTATAAGTGATCGTAAGACATCGTTAAAGTGAGCAATCGATACTATAGCTCCAGACTTGTTTTGAACACTGAATAGTGATAAACATCTTGGTGAACCACAAAACCACGGGAAAAAGAAACATACGCAATTGAAGAAATTCAAACCGTAATGTTGCAGTAGTTCTACCTTGAGATGTAACAACTCCAAAGATTGCTAGGAGATTCACAAGAAGAGTGATATTCTTTCCTGCAGTAAAACAATCCATGAGAAAACCAGATCCCATCTTTTCATTCCATCTTCTGCTTCAACTGACATCCCATGCATCGATTTGAATAGCGCACAGCGACAGTTCACATTCTTATATGTAAATTCGCTATCCACTGACGGCAGGAGATGGAGTGTGGAATATTTTGTCAGCGGGGAGAGATAGTTTGCTTTTCTTAAGTCCAAAGAGAAGAATCGATGGAAAGAAACCTAATTAAAAACCTGTTACTTAGTCTTGTTGCTTGCAGACCTTGCAGTCAGTGCTCGTGCAGATTCATGTTTTGTTGAGTACGAGTTCCTGTAATGTTTACAATGTGAATTTTTCCCAATGAGTTATCGATATCAAATGTATTTCAATACTTCTGTAAATTTGCATCCGGTCTTTGAACGAGTTTAAAGCTTTTATTAATTTTTACTAAATGGTGCTCAAGATTCAAACTCCAGACTTTGCGCTTTACTCCGTGAGTTCTTCAATTTCTTTACAACTGGTTTCCAGAGACTTTAATCAATTTGTCTCCGGTGTTATTGCACAAAACCGCATTTGAAAATCTCCCCAGGGAGTGTGATCACTTAAGGCATCTTAAGCCACATTCAAAGGCCCAAAAAGCTTTAATTGAACTTATCCTCTTGTACATTGAAATTTGTTAAGTGTAGCTGTTCTGTGGGTAGAATTCTGCTATTGTTCAAATTCACTAGCATCACGAACCAAACAAAGTGAACGAACAGATTCACAATGTACTTTTATTTATACTGACGTCATTTCAATAAAAATTCAGGAGTCCTATCCGATCAGTTGATTCAACTGAGTTTTGATCGTAATAACTTTAATCAACAAATCATGAACAAAGTATTTGAGGAGGTCTTAATCGCAGTGAGCCGTTTGAAAGGTCTGCGCGAATTCATCGCAAGATGAGGTACCGTCTTGATCCGTTCATTCAGTCTTCGTCTGATCGATTGCTGATGTCAGCCTTTCATTGTTGTTGAGTTATTAAAATATTAGAAACAGTAATACTAATGATGGATGAAAGAAACAGGCCATGACTGGAAAATATCAAAGCCACAAGAAAAAAATTTTAACGTTTAACCTTCGCTCCTACATATTCCCTTCCACGTTCCCTTCACCGTTGAAAAGATAGCAGTAGCAACATGAACAAAGTATTTTTCCTTAACAGATGCAGATGTACTTTTCGTGAATGTAGTCATACTTAAAAGTACAAATTTAACCTCTCCCTTAGGGGGCGCTCGTTCATAAACGCCAAAAACAAAAAACAAAAAACAATCACTCTGTTTATTGCTTGTTTGTTTAAGGCTTATCGTTGTTTAGTGTGTGGGAGTTTACAAAAGTACACTTTCGAATGTTTTCTAATACTCAACTTCAAGCGTCCATTAACACGAAGAATTTTGGTTTTTAAGGGAATCTTTCGCTGTTTTCTCGATATCGAACAGACGTTGTCCGGCTCAATTTGTAACAGCAATCCTTTGAACCGTTAAGAGGTTATCATGATTTGACTTTGCCAAAACCAAAAACAGAGAGAAAAACACACTTTGGTCTTATTACAAAGAGATAGCTTACTGTTGATTAAATGCCTCTAGTCGCCTTCTTAGCCGCAGTCATTTTAGTGGTACTATCATGAGATACTTGGCTAGAACTTTGCAGATATATATCTTTTGCTTTTGGTTAAAAAAAAAAAAAAGAAAGCAAAAGAACAGGAAAAGAGAGTTTAAAACAGGCCAGTCTGTTCAGACCAAACGGCGCGGTTCCATTCTGACTTTGACTGGGTTGTTTCCATAATCTCTCTGTATCCAGAATTTTCGTAAAGAATGGTTGTTATAACTAATCTGACGCAAGAATGAACTTCCTTTCATTAGGCAGGAAATGTTTTTGCATTTTATCTCATTGCTTCATAAGCTTACAACTGGGTGATCTGATTAATTATAATTGGAAGATGTTTAGGATAACCTTTGCTTTGAAATGTTGTTTTGACGCGCGCGAATGTTTAGGATAACCTTTGCTTTGAAATGTTGTTTTGACGCGCGCATTCACGTCAAGCATTGATTACCAGATGTAAAGTGGGTGTCAAATCCTAACATGCTTCCCGGGACGTAAAAAAAAACCCTTTTTTTTTTTTTTTTTTTTTGGTATGAAGATAATTATTTTATGTTTACTGAAGGACGTAAAGTTACATAAAGCAGCTTTTATTTTACAAATGCATTTGCAATATTTGAATCTGAAAAAGTTGTTTGAGACGTGTAAGACCTCTATGCAAGGGTGAGACAACGACAAGAGGATGTTTACAAGAACATAATGATGGGTAGTGTTTTCTTTTCATAGAAGCATCTGTCATTGAATTCAGTGAACACAACATTGACCTTAACTTAACATCGATTATTATTAGAAATATAAATTAAGGGCTGAAATTGCATTCAATTTCAAGAAGCTTGAACACAAAGTAAAGTGGACGAGTTAGAACCGACTGCTAATTTTATGTTTACCTTGTGATGTAGTAGCTCCAAAGAGTCCCAAGATTGTTCCAGTAACTAGAAAGGCTTTCCATGTCTCGTGAACGTTCCCAGCAAATGAACAGAGCATCGTTTTGTTTCACGCGCGCTTGTGCTCCAACATATATCTATGGAGACTGAATAGGAGAGTGAAAGTTCAAATTCTTTTGTTTAGAGATACGATTTCCGCTCAGCATTGGTAGATGACGTTTTGAAATGTTGCGTAATTCGATAATTTCGGTGGTTTTGCTCACTCACGCATTCAGTAGAAAAAGTTGCTCAATGAATTTGACAATTGAAATAATTGCTTAAAAATAAACTTTGAAGTCAAATTAGTTAGTAGAATTGTGGAGTATTTAATGTGCAGAAATCGAGACAGACATCAGCTGTAACTCTTCACAGAACTGTTGACCGACAACTCACCACATTCGTACTAACTTCCTGTCATGCGATTTACTTTAAAGTTTTATAAACATTCGTAAAGCATCGATACTTTGTTCAAGTTTCCTTTGTCGAATAGTTCATTTGACCAGCTGTTTAAAGTTAAAACATCTAGACAACGAATAGAAAAAAAAGCACAGAAACATGAACAGAAACTCTTCATGAGCAAAGACAGACATGAACGGTACAATTTCATGAGGGTCAACGAGGCCATTCGACGTATCGTTAGCAATCCGCGACTCTTGTGATACTTGCAAACGATCCTGGAATTAGCAAAATCATTGTAAAAAAGATTTTCTCCTATTCTCTTATTGCATTAAGAATCTTTATTGAAGTCTTTATCGTAATTATTCACAAATGAATCATAGCTGGTCACCTACGGAAGTGTTTTGTGAACGAAGAGACAGTTTACGTCAAAGGGAAAGTTTAATTGCTTTTCTTTGTGTCACATAAAAGCTTTCCGCCCTTTTTGATATATTCAAATTTGATATATAGGATGTTTCTTCGATTTTTGCGCAATTGTGTGTTTATCTGAACAGATTTTGGCATTTAAATTATTTCTCTAAATTCAGCAACTGATTGTTCTGGTTTAACAATATCAATTTTTAAAAATGTTTTTTTTATGCATTATGAAAACAACTGTGGAAAGCTATAAAGCTATTAAAATCTTGTCATGATAGTTGCTAGTATCTTAACATATGCTGTATGCTTTAATTTTATCATAGTATATTTTTTAATAACTACTATTGAGATGTAATGCACGCTTGATCATTTCATGGAAAGCGCGCAATGTAAGAATGAAATTATTATTGTTATTATTATTATTATTATTAAAGGGCTCTTACATGTCGACTGTAGCAGGGAAAAGCTAAATGTCTTGAGTAATCAATTGGTCCAGTGCACTTTTAAAGCAAAAAAGTGACACTTTTTTTAGTCGGATTTTCTGTCGGTGGGCTTTACCATCAGCAATAGTTCTGAATGCAGACTTAATTAGTATGCAAATAATTGACAGCCGCTGCTGGTGCTCTAGTACTGGATAAGAAGAACTTGTACTTCTATTGTGAACTAATTGTATTCAGTGCACGGTCTTGCAATTTTAATAGCTATATTAATTTGCCAGCTGATTTTTATGATCGAGAAATCTTTGACAATCGCTTGATTGTTGGATGACACATTTGCAAGGTAGCCGAATTTCGAAACCATTCCATTAGCTCCATCGGAGAATCTCAGTTATGAGGAAACCTTTTTTTATCTACCTTTTAGCGAAGGCCATTGGATTCGGCTCTAAGCCCTGTAACTCCCATTAGTGACAGTTTTTCCTCAAGATATCAATACAATATCAAGCAGACAAGTGACGACATATAAAGAAAAATTCCAAAACCAAATTCTCAGAACTAACACCAAAAGAACTCTATGGCAAACAGTAAGGAGAATTGAAAGGGTTGGGATTGCAAGGGTGAATCTCGTGTATAGAAATTTCTAATCACGTTTTGATCAATGTCTAGAAATATCATTGAATTCATCAATAACATACGGCAAATCCTGTCAGTATTTTTTGTAGATGAGGGGTCCTAGTCTCAGTGTCTACACAAAAATCGCGAGGAAAACAGAGAAAGCAGCGTTGACGAGACTGTCCTACCTACTTCTCTTTGGATGGGCGTCAGTACATTTGCATAAAAGTGAATTCATGACATTGTCAGTTGTGGTTGTACCTAATCGAGAAAAAAAGCTGTTACGATGAATATATGAAGTTCATATATTTTGAACTGCGGTTATAGATACGTATGATGCATCATACGTATCTATAACCGCAGTTCAAAATATATGAACTTCGTATATTCATCGTATCTGATTTATCATCACGGGTTTATTACGAATCAACTTAACGGCCTGCTCCCAGTTGGCTTGTTAGCTCAATTGGTAGAGCGCTGCACTAGTATTGCAGAGGTCAGTGGTTCGAATCCCGTACAGGCCTGATTTTTTTCAGGTCTGATTTTCGCTATTGCATAAATAGCGCTCTCTACTGCGAGGATCGTGCATCATACGTAAAAGAAGCTGTCTTGGATAACAAGAAAAACTCAGACCTAAATGGAAATAAATTAGCCACGTTAACTACACTGTATGATTTTAATATTTCTCAAAGATTCGATCAGTGTTTTCTTTAAATTTTTTTTCGTTGTAATTCCATCCATTCTGAGAGAGTGAAATGGAAGAATGACACCACATTTCCTACTCTAATCTGCGCCATGAGAAACGGATGAAATGTGAATAATTCAGTCCTTCTTCTGAGCCTTTTTGGAAATTTCATTTTACCATTGCAACTTTACTGCAGTTAGAAGTAACTTGTCAAATAATGCCTTGCAATTATTTTAAAAATCGAGCTGTGTTTGTCTTTGAGTAGGGAATTTGGTTTAAACAGGAAGTTGTCGATTATCATTGAAATCAGCTTAGCGCGACTCTATTCGGAGTGAACTTTTCCATTTTATTTTTCTGTCTTTGGGCAACAAATAGCAAGATGTATTCGAGTTGGCGGCATGAATAACATTGTGCTTCAAAAGATCGAAGTGCTCATTGTAATCTGTACCTTAAACAAGAGGGTGTTTTCATTTGATTACGACGCTTATTCTTTCGCCCGAAATTCTCAGCTAGGACTGAGCGCTTTTTAAAAAAATACCGAAATTAAATAAATCTTACCGACTACAATTGCAGTTACATTCCGGTCTTAAGAAGATTATTTCTGAATTTGCAAAGACAAAATACTGTCGTATTTCTTTAAAATGACTGCAATAGTATTGTTTAAATAGTAGGACAAATGTGAAAGTGTGACCAATGAGATCTCAGCATAATTCTTTTTTCTTCTAATCTGGGTCATTTGTTGATGACCAAATTTTTTTCGACCATCTAAAGGTCGTTTGGCAGCTGATCAGTTTGTGACATTCTTGGCTTAGTGTTCGACAATCGCTTTATGAGTTTGCGTGTCTCTTTTAATTTATTTGACGCAGAGAGCACGAAAAGAGGGATCGTGATCCCGCCGCTGGGAGTCTGTGAACCTTCCTCAGTGCTTTACAACTTTACCTGCGCTCAATCATGAGCTTACTGTTTTCCCGCTCGCATTTAGATAGAGAACTACACCGAAACCCAGGAGAAAGCTCGAAGAGCTCTTTGGCCTCCGTCTCCTTGTTATTTAAGATGGAGTCTAGCCAAAAGTTTCTTTACTGATCTTTGGCCGAAAACACTGACCAGTTGTATTTTAAACAATCCTAAAACGTTTTCGATTCAGAACCTGTGGTTTACCATAAAATGAAGACAAAACGTCGCTAAAGGTACGGAACAAAGAACCATTGACAGCATGGAGCTTTTGAATATTTTTTTCATATTTATCTCCTGTACTTTAAGCCTCTTATTGAGAAGGCGACAGCGATGATGTTCCTTCAACTCAATTCATGTATAAGTTGACATCTGAAATTTTCAAAGCGATCATCTACAGCGAAATCTGTGAAAAAAATCCTACAACTTCAGAGGTGAAATCATACGAAAATGTACGTCAGTGCAATGTAAATGTAAAGTCTCGATGTCAATCATGATTTTTTTTCCAATTTTTATGCTCCTACCTGTCAGAAAACGAATTAATCATCTTCCTTGTTAACTGCTTTGAGTGTGGATCTCGTCCTTTTTGTATTCATTGTTTTCATTCTCAACCAGGTCCTTCAAGCAAGAAAATGAAATTTCCTTTCGTCAGTGTTGCTTGACACCTCACGATATTTATTTACAAAGTACATTCTCGATCCCAATTCAATTACCTCGCGTCTTTTTGATTGATTGAGGTTTTTGATTGGCTTTCACCTGAGAGAATCAGGACAAATTTGATTGGTCAATATTTTACCCACGTTAAATTGCGCAACGAGAGTGTTACTTGTTAATAATAAAAAGCTCAGGATCATATAACTAAGGAAAATGTGATTAATTAATGATCAGAACTTCAATTATTTTCAAGAAAGGTAATGTACCAATGGGTATCGGAGTTACCATTCCCATAAATTTTCAGGACAGCGATTATTTCACTAACTTTTTCGGAAGACGGTTATCGAGTGTAAAGAGTTGTTAGCATATCATAGGAAGTCAAGGCTCATTTGATTTGGGCCTTCGAAGTTAACGAGCTTCAAATCAGCGCGATTATAAGGAATGCTTTTTTTTTCAGTGAGAGAAGAGAGTCTAAAGAAAAGCTAAAATGAAAAATTAAGGTTAATGAGGCGACTTAATCAAAAATGGCAAAATTTAGCGAGGACTTTAAGGCAACGAGACGAAATTTATTTGTAGCTGATCGTAAAAGTTCGTAACACAAACTTTGAGCATTCTTTTCAGTGGTCACTTTACCAACGGATCCGCACCTCCGTAAAATAATTCTCTTTATGGGTCATGAATGTTTCCTGGATGTGAATCAATATCTGGAGTGTATAGAAGATTTGAGGCGGAATTATAGAAATTTAGGATTAACGAGAAAGCCCATTAATTCACAGATTAGTATTAAAAGACCAAAGAATGACCACTAAATAAAAATGCATTTGCTTGCATTCTTGTGGATGATCAGGCATTTTCACTGCTGCGCTATCTGGTCAATATCAAAAGTCCTTGTAAGAAGAGAATTCTGTCCATTAAAACCAGCTGTGTTTTCACCTAAAAACACTTTTTTCAAAGTGGCTATTACCGCCGTGCTCAACCAAGTTGACCGCTTGGTGACATCTGGTGGCGACATTGTAATCGAGCTCTGATGCTGATACAAGTTATCAGTTCTTGTCAATGCTTAACTCAGTTTTGTTCAATTCTTTTTAAGTCCATTGACATAGTAAGCACACGCCGGCCCTTCCAAACATGTATTTTATAACGACAAGATATTATCAAAAACAACAACTCGATCACTAGAAAAATTACAACTTAAAAATACACTGAATTATATGGGATTGTAGTCGTTTTCATAAAATTACTAACATTTGTATCTGGTTAATTGATTCAATGGTCAGTTTAAACTGATCAGTCGTGTTTGGCGTAGCTATACATGTCCTTTGTAAGGGAACGAAGAATCTCTTTGCATTTTGCACGTATAGAGCAATTTTTCAGTTGAGTGTCGAAAGCAATCAGCGAGACTGCACTGGTTTTGGTTTGTTTAGCCCTTTTATAGTTCTAGAAATTAACGCCACCCTCTCAACAAGGTAGATACAAAACGAAAACCAATCGTGACTTGGGTACTCGCCTTTTCCAGCGCTTCGGGAAGTTTGCTCGTCTTTACTTTGAGTTCCCATTGGTTCCTTTTTCCCTAATAGTGATTGGTTGTTGAGATGGCTATCACTTTGGTTCAAGGACACTCAGTCGAAAACTTGCTCTTATGTGTTCAATATGCTATTTACAACCTTCTAAAACGTGTTGTTTTTTGTGCCGCAAGCTTTTAAAAAAAATCTCTGATAAACATATTTTAATGCTATCCTCTAACTATGACCTTGGCATCAACTTGAAAAGTGTCCCAAATTACTACTTTCTATACACTGCATTAAGCCTTTTAGCATCAAGCACTCGATTACAATGTACCCCATCTACATTGTCCTACTCGTTATAAATTTAAATCTGTAGCCTAAGCCGTGTTTAAGAGGCTGCTTATGGCTTCTAAAGATGCCACTTCATTATTAACTCTCTCATATCGTCAACGGAGTCAAATCACGGTTTTGTGTTTCGCCTTAATTTTGCAGTTTTATCATGAGCAAGCTGTTTTAATCTTTACCATTCTTGTACACCCTTGGTTTATTATTTCCTCGATTTTTTCGCTATCTTTCCCTTATGATATTTTTTATTTTCCTTGAGAGTATAAAATATAGCAACATTGCTCCTTAAGACTTTCACTGCCAGGTGTGACCAGAGAGGACTTTCTCTTTGAAATTTCAATGCATTTTCGGGCAGAAAGGTGATAACGGTTTCAACACCAAAAGCTTTTAAGGGGCCGACCATCTAACTTTTGAGGGGGGTGGTGGGTGATTTCTGGTCATCAAGAAATTTTTTTTCTAGCAATCTGCTGTGCAGGATATTTTTTTCCGATTTTTTGGTACATTTTTTCTGTTACATTTGGGCTGCATGCAATTTTTTTCTTCCAACAAGCGCGTGCAGGAAATGTTTTTTTTCAAAATCACCCATCCCCCTCCCTCAAAAGTTAGGTGGTCAGCCCCTAACACCAACTTCTTAGAGCTAAAATTGTAATCAAGTTGTGGCAGACCGTACTCAGAAGTGATAATGAGATCTTATAAGTGGAAAAGTTTACAAACTTTGTCACGCTGCTAATAGGCTAATAGCACCCTTTCTTCAAGGTTATAGGCTGTCCACGTTTTCATTGGTATCATTGTCTCTTCTTGAAGATATCATATCAAACTCTACGGAGCTGACAATCATCGATGGATCCGTTTACAACCATTTCAAATGGTTTGCAAGGTACGTTTAATTATCAGCGTTTAGGCACTAGGATGATGGAATTGAGAAGTAAAACATAGTTGTTGATATTGCAAATGCTATAAGTAATACCCAAAAGAAAAAAGTGTCCAGCACTCTTGCCGCGAAATGCCAGTCATTCTTGTTAAACTCATTGGCTTTAATGTCTTTTAGGTGATCGATGATGGCGTGCAAACCGAATGTTATGTCTTCTAGTTTATCTAACGAAGGACATTTCATTGGGTCTGACTGCCTCGAAATTCCCGAGCTGATGTCAGTGATCTCGTCCCCATGCTTATCTAGCTCCAATCGACAGCTGGTCTCTTTGGGGTAGTTGCCGAACAGTTTGCTGATGTAAGCATAAGGTTTGCTGCGACGAAAGCGGCTGTGCTTCGTTCGCTCGAGATGCTCCTTGCAGTGTCGTCTATCATGGTGCCCTGCCGGAACAGGCTGCATTCTAAGGACTGGCGCTAGCAACTTGTAAGTGATATAACGATAGAATGCCGGCATGGGTTTGCCAGGATCTTTGTGGTAAATCCTGACGATAAAACACGTGATTAGCAGGGCGAACGAAACCTCGCACATGACTGTAAAAGCGTACTTCACAATCAGCGGAATCACTTCTGAAGTGCGGGGAACGTTCTCTGTGAACACCAACATGAACACTGTAAGACCAAGGAGAATAGTTATGACGAGGGAAATCCTCTCGCCTGACTCGGGCGGCAGGCTAAACGAGAACACTGTTAGCACTGCAAGTACAACACAAGGCAAGATCAGATTAGTTAGGTAGAAGAGCACCTTGCGACGAACGTGAACCTTGTACGTAACGTCAATATAGGGGTCTGGGCAGCAACTGTACTTAACGACGTTGCGTTTTGATGGCATAGCGATTAATTCCCATTCGCCGCTGATCGTGTACTTGCTTAGATCTGCCGTTGGTGCCTTATTCGTTAGATTCAAATGAACTCCTGTGTAGGTCCAAGATCCAAAGGTGAGTGGACATTTTTGCTCATCAAATGGAAAGAAGGTGATGTCGATTTTACAGATGCTTTTGATCTCAGTTGGGGCATACCAATAGTGAGTTCCGTCGCTCTCTATGACTACTTTTGTGTCAAAGTTATATATCGCTCCCGTCTGGCCAATACCAATGCTGAGGAAAAAAAAAATTTCAAACTTTTTTCCAAGGCAATGTGTAAGCTCTATGTTATTGTGCCCTATTCCCGCCAAAAAAACTCTACTATTTTGAGAGGTTTGAACTGAGATTAAATGGAAAGGGGAATCGGCCATTTCCGATTACCCTTTGGTCTCTTTTCAAAACGAGGCCTGATGCTCATCAGTTCTTATGAAAATAAGTTTAATTTGCATGAGAAGGAAAACTTATTATTATATGATAGGTTGTGCACGAGGCCTCGCTTTGAAAAGGAGACCGAAGGTAATTCGGAAATGGGCTATTTGAAAAATGGTTTCCTATAAATGAACGTTTGTTAACCACTACTGTTAAGCAGTAAATTCAAGTTGTCAGAAAGATAGATTGGCGCAGGTTTATCGATCAAAGTGGATTATGTTTCCGATTGCACTTTCTCTCCTAAGTCTAATGTATGTACCTATGGTCAACTTAACCTCTGTCGAAAAGAGTAAAATGACAAAGTACACTGCCCAATTACGGTTGGCACTTGGCTGCGTACTTACTTGTTGTATAAGACAAGATCTGGCTTCCAAACCAACTTTGGATCTACATTGATAACACTGATGTTGTTGTATTTTTCTTGCTTCCATGAAAGGAAAGGATTTTTCCATATCTAAAGAATTCAAGTATAAAGCATCAAGAATGAACTATTAATCAAGCAATTGATAGCAGAAAAAGTAGGGTCCAACCCCCAATTTTTATGATAACATAATCATTTCATCAACGGGCACCACGCCATCTACACAAAAACTGTTAGTGTATCCTGGGGAATACCATGTTTAACAAGACATTTCAGGAAGTGGATGAAGTTTACCTGGCGAATCCATATCTTGCTTGACAATATTTGATCCTTGCCGTCCTGGTATAAATAAATACAGCAAAATACGATTTCTTAGCGATTTTAGCCATACCTATGATTGTCTTATTCACATTACTTTTTCTAGCTAAGGAAAGAATATTTAACATCCAGTTTCCTCACTTTGAGGTCTAGATATTTCCCGATATTTCAGTGAGAAAGAAAGTTTGGAGAAACATTTGTACTTTAGGTTTTTGATTGAGAACAAGTGATTCACAGCGATCTTAGGCGTTACGTAATCTTTGCTTTTGGTGTAGTTATAAATTACACTCTGCAGATTCACGCACACAGGTATGTCGGCTATTTTTTGGTGTTTCGATTTACTTAGCGTCATCGAAAATCGATTGTGGCTTCGAACACTTTTGGCATTTTTTCTCAGAGCAAATTTCAGATTCAGTAGTTAAGTCCCCATCTTAATGAAATTCCTGTGGTAGACCATTTCGGCATGTGATGTTTTAATTATTTTCCCTTCATCATTCTTCTCGAGATGGATGTTTGAGATATGAAATTCATCAAGCCTTTGCAATCGTTGTGGTGTTGTTTGCGGAGGACTTGATAACAAACCACGGTGGGAGGTCTAGAAATCATCATTCATTTGTCAACTTCGGATCACTTCTGTAAATTACCACAAATACGACGCTTCATCACCCAAAACAAAACTAAACATAAATCACCTAATTTGTAAGGTCCGTTAAAAAAGCTTCCGAGGGGTTAGTTAGGCACGTGGTAGCGGAGAATTCCAGGAGCCATTCGCGTATCTATAGCCTACTTAACTGTCACTGAAATTTCTAACAGCGATGTTTGTGCAATTAAGTAACAGGTGCATGTTGTTTTGCAGTCTTTTTTGCTTTCTTAGTAATGAATTAATTATGATACGTCTAGAGTGCTGTCATTTACAACAATAAAATCGCTGCTATCCTTGGTATTTTCATTAAAGCTGACAACATAATAGACATTGTTTCTTCAAAGAATTCCATCGTTTTCATTGTGGTGTAAATTTGTTTAAGACGATTGTTTAATGCTCACTGTTGCTAATAACTTTTGACAATCTGTCGCTTCACTTTTCAAAGATCCCAGCAGAGGGTAAAGCATTTGTCGTTGCTAATTTGTGGGTCATTCTCTGCTAACAATGATGAAATCATGTCGGCTTTACGATGTATATGCTTGTCCATCTGGCAAAAAGGCCTATTTAGCTGATGAGATATTTTTATAAGAGCTCGAAAGCTAAAGTGTTTACTCGTTCTTACCAACTCGACAAGCTGGCTAAAAGCCACATCTAACTCCACATTTACTGCTGCGCTTTTGTTGAACACGGGGCGGGAGTCCTTGTTGTAGTCTCTGAAAAGGTCTCGCATCAACATATGCTCGTAATCCTTTGCGTGGTTTCCTAGAGATATTTAAAAAGTAATACGTAGACAATGCTGTTAGGCCAGTAGTTGTGAGTCTGTGATCCGAGGGTATTAAAACTCTCATTGTTTCGGTAAAGTAGAGATATTTTAGGTGGTATCTCTTATTTCTCAGTCAGTGGGTGGGTGAACCAGCATCGCGAAATACTAATCCAGAATGTCTTGAAATCATGAAAAGAAGATTCAAGAAACAAGTCTTGTAGAGTCACAACATCGTGAACACGGTTTCACTCTCTCGAGAGCAGTTTCTTTGAACATTTTTGATAAACAATTTTTGCTCTCTCTTGCATGTAAGAATATTGAATGCAAATGTTAGTTTTTGGTCTTCTGCACTCTCTCGACAATTATATTACCGCGCGGCTGTTTGCTGACACATAAAGAGGGTCAACTTACATTATTGTCAGTACATTCAGAACTTAAACAGCTATTATAAGGACAAGTTAGGCCAGCAGGTGAAACGAGAACCAATAAGCGTGTGTATAGAAACACTGACATTTAGAACATGTCATTAACGAGATAATTAAATGAGTGGCGTTGATAGTTGGTAAAGCTTCATGGCGATTTCATCCCTCGAGAATATGTCATTACGCTTCTTCTGGTCATGACGACTTTTCCTTTTGACTTTTGGCACACTCAAACGTTCATTGTATCAAGTTCAAATAATCTGGTTGAACGAAACCGGAACGGATAGCTCCACTATCAAATGTTGAACAACAGTTTAGTCAAAAGTAATAAATTAAGTTGAGTTAACTTACACCATGTGACACCGAATGCCACAATTTACCGGGTTTCCAAGACTTTAAGTCTAAGTCCTGGGGGGAACGCAGATCATTTTAGAGCCATTGCAGATATTAGCTTATTAGATAAGAGTCTCTTCCCGCTTTTTTCCGCTTTGGCCACGTGAAAAGACGGGAATTAGTTCTGTCTACCAAAATACACTTTGCTCTTTTTAGCTAGCGTTGGACGCAGCTGGTTTGTTTAATTTTCAACCTCTATCAGTTTCAGTTATCTCTTCGTAGTTGGTGGCTGCTATTGAAATTGCTGAACTGACTAGTTAATGTAACTTGACAGGTACAACAGGAACACTGAAAAACAGCCTTTTCCTCGATAGGTTATTGATCACTATTAATTTTGTATCCTGGCTTTAAAGTTGACGTTTATAACGGATTAAGACATGTAAAATAAACGTACGCACGCGGAGTGCATAGAAAGAAGGACAATTAAACGCAGTGCTTATTCTCTATGGTTGAGAGAAAGAAATGATACAACAAACAACTTTGTTTACCTTGAGCACAACCACTGTCAATTGCTTCTAAGATCAATAACAGTCCCAAATACAGCTTTCTCAAGGTGACATCCATCGCCAGGGGTGCTTCAGAGCTGTCTGCAAAACATGGAGCACATAAGAATTGAAACGCAAAGGTACTTTAGTCGTGGTGTCATGCGTGGTTGCTCAAATACTTTAGGATATGTAGAAATGACACGAATATCACTTGAATCTCTTAAAGACAACGCTACAAACAAATATCAGTCGTCTCATCTAAGATTGGTGGAGTCCTTTTGAATATTACGTCAAAAATTGGGCGGAAATTAAAAAGAAATGAGCAGAATTTGCGACGGTTCGCTAAATACTAATTAATAAAGGTATGTAGGGGAGGCGTAAACGGTATTTAAATCACCGTCATTATCGCATCTGGATGATGGGTTACCGTAAAGATGTAACTGTAGGCTTTAAGACGTCAGAACATTGCAGTGAATTTGTCTACAATTTGCCCTTATCACAGAAATGCAATAACATCAACAGTCTAGAAATTCCGCATCAGTCATCCTTTGCGTGTTCAAGTGTACAAAAACGTGTGCAGAACGTGGTTTCTTTTTTTTAAACAAGTCGATGATTTAACGTAAACTAGTCAATTCGCTGAGCGTTGTTTATGGAGATTAAGTTTGAATATGAACTGTTTACAGTGTACCTCATACTTCAGTCTAAATTGGAAACCAACTTATTATAAAACACTAAACAGGAAAAGATTCAGTGGGTCGAAGTGAATAGCGACACTTATTTCATGGTAAATAATTATTGGTTGGGAGTCGAGCTCAACCGTAATGAAATGACCCTTTTGTCGGTCGCAGTGCCGTTGCCAATGGCTTTTGTTTCCATAATCTATTTTCAATGGATCATGGCTTGGGCGTCTTGTAAATTAAAATGCAGTTGCTTTCTATCGGGGTAGCCCGCGGACCTCCTCTAATATACCTTTCAAGTCCAGCCTATATCATGTAGGTATAACAATCTCTGTTGGATCCAGGCTCGCTACCAGATTTCATAGGCGCGATTACGTAATGTCTCAGCGTCTCTCTGAGGCTTTTGCATTGTTACCAAGACCAAAGAAGTGGTGTTCACATTCTGTGCAAGCCGTGGATCCCATTGAATTTTCACTATTTACTGTATATCAGTTGCTACTATTGTTTTGAGAGGAGCTCCTTGTTACTAGGCTTTATAGCGTTTCACTAATTGCTTTGATTTTGTAAGGCTTACACTGCGCCGTCAATTGAATGTTATTAAAGCATTCAAGTAAATGTGCAAGGCTGATTTATTTGCTGACTATAATTAGATGCACTGAGGCCGGAAAGAACTTTGCACCGAACATTTGTTCAAATTCAGTTCGTACAGAACGCAAAAATCCTTTTAAGAGATTCTTTAACTTAGAATGGTAAACTAAATTCATTAACTAGAAATTGCCTATGTTCCCTTTCTTCTGAATTTGGCACTCGAGCATGTATCGTGCTTGGGTTACCTCTTCACATCGAAGCGAAAAAAAAAATTATTATCTCTAAATTGGTCACCACAAGGATATTTGGACATCTTTGAGTGTGTAGCAAACAGAACACCGGAGCTTGGCTGATAGAGTTTACGATAGATAACATCATCGCTATTAGTGGTTGGGACCAGTTCTTGTGCAGTTGTCTCCCTTTTTCTTACATTATCTGATAACATTGATTATTAAAAACTGGATCATAGGATAATGCAATTCAAGACTTTTTATTGGCTTGGCCATTATGGTATATGAGCCAATATACCATAATGTATATCTGTACATTGCAACATCCGGTTTCTTCTTACAAAATAAAGTCGAGAAGGTTGGTCTAATATCTTGGAGGCGTTTTTTTTTAATAAAACAATTATTCCACTCGCGCTTGTTGGATATGGTATGATTATAGCCAACTCAGCGCTACGCGCCTCGTTGGCTATCTATCATCTCATGTCCAACGCGCGCTCGTGGAATAATTGTTAAATGTACATGGAAATCATGCGAAACAGCTGAACACGTCCACCAAAATGAATTTGCAGACCACAACGTAAACTGACTTACTGACGACTCAACCTCTGCAAATGAAATGTGACTAGCTTTTTTACTATTCTTTTTGACACACCGCTTGTGTTTTTTTGTTTAATTGCTGAGCTTTTCTAAGTTCGTTATGGGGAATGATGTTACTTGGTCAGCCGTACATGGAAACTCGTTTTTGTCCCTGTAACACTTAAGGCTTAAATTGAGTTTTCGAGCCAAATGCGTCTAGAGTTTTGAATTGTGTTGTGTATTAAAAAAAGAAGTAGTTTTAAAAAATGAATAATAGGCTTAATCTGGCTAAATTTCCATTGAAAATCCTTTGGGTTTTAAGTTGAGGAAACTCAAGTATCTCCTGTCAAAAGACGCTATTAAAAGTCCGCTGTCTTTATTACATTCCGTATTTGATGGCTTCGGTCAAACAGAAACGCGTAAGTCGGGACGAACTTCCTCACAAATACGAGAAAAAATGTGATCCATCTGTATTCTGCTTAAAGGCTAGTTGACGGACGAAAAGAATAAGCTTATGAACTTATTATTCAACTGAAGTCTGTGTAATTTTTTACGCTTTCGGAAATGATTGACAAGCTAAACTGATTCATTCTCGATTTAGATCTCTATCAAAATTCAAAGAAATTTCAAAATCGCTTTTTTTTAATTCACTGACCTAAGGGAATTCAATTTCTAGAAGATTTCTGAGTTTTCCTCGTCAGACTTTTTTTTTTTCGCACAAAGATATCCATTCAGCTCATTAGCCTCCAATTGAAAACTCGACCAGCAACTACCGCCATACTTTTTTAGCTGGTGATCTGAATTTCGACTTGAAAGAACTTTGCTTCCATATTATAATATTCTCTAATTGAATAAGTTTTGCTTTGGAAAAAAAAATTGCCTTCATTGGATCAGCTTTGTCAAGGTCTATTTTCCATAATTAAAGTACGTCTACTCGCTTCTCTCGACTGTACTTGATGTTATTTTCATATACACCATAGCACCCCGCGTAGACTCCCATGTTCGCTGCTACATTAAAACACAGCTAGCCTTCCAAACCGATTAGAAAAGAGCGATTTTTCATTTGTTGTTTAAAAAAAGCTTCTGGTCAGGATTCTCGACCTGAAGATATTGCGGAATACACAAAGCTGCTAACAAACTTAGAACGTATCTGTTACAGCTAGAATTACTTGCTTTTCTACTAACCTGCTAACCTTGTTGGTATTCGCCTCGGACTTGTATACCAAGCTCTTCCTGTGATAATGAGTCACAGCGTTGAGTTATTTTGGTTTAACTAAATGAAGAATGTCAGAAGTGAATCGCACAATTTCAGCCAGCCTTTAACAAGGTGAACAGTTGTGGTTTGACTGAAGGGTAAAACATGACCGAGCCAAGCCTTCTTTTCCAGAGTCGAATGATACGTTCGTTACGTTTCTGCAAATGCTTGTCTGTTTGTTTGGCCAATAAACACCAAATGGAACTTGGGAAAATGCTAATTACGTTGCACGTTGCCAGGGTTATTTTTACATTTGGTAAAAATCACTTGTATAATAAAAACAATTTTGGAGGAGACATATCCTAAAATTTAATGTTTGGCCCTGAAGGCGGATCTCAAACCCCGAGGTTTAGATTGGCGAAAACATTCTATCAATGAGACCATATCAGTCAGAATGATACAATTTTCAAATCGTATTCTCCATACGATACTTCAAATAGAAATATATTGCGCAAGTATTTTGGGCACCTTGAAAGTAAATATGGACGAGATAAAGGTATTAATTTAAACACAAGCTTTCATATCCCTATGGATATAGTACATTTAAGTGCACGAATCATTAAGAAGAAAGAAAAACACGAAATCCGAGCGGAAATTATCGAATATTTTTTTCCAGTATGTCATAGCAATTACATTACAGGGAAATTGTATGAGTTTTCATTGATTATAGTCATGCCCACTATTTCTTGAGATATCTTAATCTCTTGTTTACAATGATTTATTAATTAAAACACTCAGTACGTGAACCTCATGCAAATATCGGTGGCTTTGAATCAAAAATTGGTTTATGTTCTCGAGATATCCAGAGCAGATGCGCGTTTTATTGAAAACGAAATTAGACATTCAGGAAAATCACCCGTGAATAGTGTGTGATGGGATTTAAAGTTACTTTAATTTACTTGAGGAAAAATAAGAAGCTATGTTATCATTGGAAAAGGACTATGGTTAGAGAAGTTGAAAAAAATGAAAACTCTAATTACTCAGTAATAGCTGTCTCCCGGGAATTCTGTCACTTTCTTTAGAAATGTTGTTTAAAATATATATGGCTAGTTTTGTCAATAAAGAATTCATAACAATTCTCACGGCGACTTTTTTCACAACATGACTAACGCGGTTTGACGGATTCCAACTAAGTGCCAAATATGCACGAACAGGAGATAATTCCTTTAGAATGATTATTCCTTCCAAAAATTCAACATTTACTAAAATATAAAACTCATGATGAATCTTAACGATGTCTTAGATTAAAAATGCACAACTCAAAAAGGGGCGAAATTTCGCTGGACAGTTTCGAAGGAGGATGTTTGCTGTAGGAAAATCGGAAAATCCAATTAACACCGTTTCATCTTTTAGCATTTTCAGTAAACAGCATGAGCACTATTGACAACAACGTGAAGGCTTTTTTCTCCCGCTTCCTTAATTGTCATTATGTCTTTTTAATGATCTTCTGGCTTGCTACAACAGACCAACCCTTGGTTGATAACACCATCAAAAGCCACCAATAAGTGTTTCAATCAGATCTTCAACCTGCCAATTATTCAATAGTATATCTTGCAATGTTTATATAAGGTTGCCCAAATTGAAAACACCATGATTTGATAAAGAGGGGTCGTCTTAATATTGCTAAATTTATCTATTACTGATTTATTTCTGTATATAGTGATACGACTTGAGAGTCAAGAAATGATAGTTTGAACAGAAGAAATATTCGAAATCACTAGACATCACAAAAGTCGACCTAGTTAAACGTTTCCCGGCTTCCCAAGATAGCTTACACTGCTATACATCTTTCAATCTTATTCTTGAAAGTTTGATTTTAACCGAAACAGCATCCCTCTGTGTCGAATGTTGTCAACTTTCATTGCCTGCTTGCCCGGCCACATATGATTATCCAAAGCGAAATTACTTCTTGGTCACTTGTGGGCATCATCATGTTTATATTTTGCACAAAGACAGGCAGATTTCTGAAATTGACTCTCGTCGTTTTTCTTTCATACAATTCATGAGATATCGAAATCACATCGGCCGTTTTCTTTGGTGCTGTTAATTTTACTCCCTTGGTTCTTGTTATATATTTCAGTTGTGGTTCAGTGGATCAGTTTTATGAAAATCCACCAACGAAGGTTAAGTTCATGCTTTGTCTGAGTGGGATGGAAAAATGATTAATGACGTTGGTTCTATAAAATCCCTTCTTCCTCGAGATTAGTACCTACGTTTTAAGAATATTAAACGAGACAATCGGAGTACTTTTAGTACGATTAAACAGGTAATTTGTCTTTGTTGTCTTTTCAAGAAAATAAATATTTAAATATAGCATGGAGAGAGATTAAAGTTTGTTCGTGCCCTGGGATCATTTTCCTTACCGGAGGTATGTACGCATAAACGTCACTTCTCTGGCGAACTTGTAATCATGTCAGCAGTGATTCTTCAATGTACTTGTCTAGAAAATTCGAAATTGCACCTCCAGCCAAAACCATGATACACTGAAAGTTTCAGCTTCTTCATTTGTGTATATTTTTTTTTTTGGCGAAGGGACAATGCAGAGGAAATGAGTCGTATGACGCAAGTTATTTCGCAATTATATGGTATTCGGGCGCAACAGAACCAAAATTAACTCATTCGTGGGAGGACGATCCGGTGGCTATATGCATATGAAATGGATTGTGACGGTGTGTTCAGGAAAAAAATAATCTTGCTTATTTTGGCATATAGAGTTTATAGATGACGGTATCTGAACGGGTGACCATTCGCTAAATCAGCTTTCGTAATAGTATCTAAATACCAGTACAATCATTCCCCCACCCCTCCCCCCCTTTCCTACTCCCCGTCAAAGAAAACACCCACATAATATCTTGTGGTACACTCCCAATTAAGGGCTGGCCAGCACACGTAAGATGACCCGCTGTTTGTTACCCTAGCACAGTGCTGCAAGTTAGTTTTGCAATGACTATCGTGATGAAGATAAACTAGATGTGCCTCGTGAAACTGCCTCTTTCACTTATTTGTCAATGCATTCATTTCTAATTTTAGTTCAATTTCCTTTCTTCGTTTTGTAATGTGTTCGGTTCCGTTATATTTTTACGTTTTTTATTGTTTTCCTCTTTTACATCTATTTTTTTCTGTTTTTTTTTCTTTCCTAATTTTTTAACCAACTAGTTGACCTATACACTCACATTCACAAGTGATGGATTAAAATGATGGTTTAATCTATTGAATTAAAACCAGCTACATGTTGCTTCGTATTTTATGTACTTCCAGTTCAATTTTCTCCTGACGAATTTGAAATAAGCAAACAAACAAGCGAGAAAATTTGAAAGGGATAAGTATAATGATTTATACATAGTCGATATGCCGGCGTGATTTTTTAAGTGCTTTAAATTAGTTTTACAATTTCTTGTTTCCAGCATCATCTGAGCAGGTTTCATGATTTATACAAAAAACCGTTGCACAGGTGTAAGCTTTTTAAACGATTACTATAGTGGACGTCAGTGAGCGCCCTTTGCCCGCAGCGAAGAATTTGATTCTACACCCACAGCTTGTGTCGAACATATATCATCATATATATAATATTTCGCCAACGGCTCTCCTCTTAATAAATACCTTGTGAGATTACGAGATCGATACTAAATTTGTGTCGACTTTTAGCTGGCTATCGCTGTTAAGATGATTACATGAATGACGCTTTAAAAATGGGATTACTATTTTTTTCTTTGCAAAGTTTTACTTTAAAATGTTTTGTCAATTAAGTTGATCACATCGCAGTTTCTGTCGAAAGACGTTGCTAGGTGATAAGACCAAAGATAACCTGCCGTTTTCGAGATGTCTATCGATTCGAGTCGTGAAACACCTCAAAATTAAATTAAATTTCGATCAAACCGTGAACCATCGTGAAAACTATGCTGTGTGCTCCATCCTGTGTACAAATAACAAGTGTCTGCGGACCCAATTTAAAACGCTTGTAACTGTTTAAAACATTGTAAAATAGCTTTTCATTTCCGAAATCGTTTCACTTTCAACTATTTTGGAATCCACCATGATACAACGAAACACTATTGGTTGTTTCGTATTTAATTCGTACAAATATATTCGATCGAAGTGTTAAATACGATGTATTACAATTTAATAGTTGTATTTCTATTGCTTTGCCTTAAATTCAAAGCTTTTGGTAGTAAACAGGTCTAAAAAAAAGGTCAGACATGTTAAACTTCATCCGTGATCACCGCTTCTAATCATTTTTAGAAAATGTAACCGCGAAAGAACTGCAGCTTGATAAATTAGTTAGCTCTAGAATCAGTTGAGACAACTACAAAACATGATTTCACTTCAACTCTACGAAATTGTCGAATGTAGCTGCAAAATTGATGGGACTATGGAACTTTACAATTGGTGGAAAACAAAACACAACTTATACTGTCAAGTTGTCAATAACAACTTCATGGATGAGAAACTTTCCCTCCAGAATGGAAAACACTTACCTTTCGTCGAATTTGCACAATAATGATAATAAAATTCAACCAAGTCATGGGCGAGTAAACCTCAAGCACAGAGGTGAAATTAAAACTTCGCTATTGGTGTTAATTTGGAACTCACAGATTACACTGAAATCATTCATAACGCAAATTATTTCTTATTGTGTTTTACGTGATTGGCTTTTACTAAAACACTTTCATGGTAACTGGCTGACGCTCCCTATGGTAAGTGAAAGACCTCCAGCGATTAAAACCGTTGCCGTCATAACAGTGTCTAAATGTTGGTGTTAGTGTTCATCTACAGATTGACAATTTCTCATTGTCTATTGTATTTAGTAAGACAGCACTATGGCAACGTATTTCAGCATATGCAGGAACAGCCGGGAAAGACTTCTTAACAAAATAAGCTGGATTTGATTTCACCTCTTCTATCACGAAAAAGGAGCAAGTTTAACTTGATTTATGACGTGGTACTAGTCGCGTGATTGTAGCTTGTGGCTTCCCACTGCTTAAAGCCGCTGAATTAGTTTTGTATATTCATTTCTTTAGCTACTTGATAGAGAGCAGGTGAAAATTCAGTGCCACAGAAAGTCCTAGCCCCGTTCTCCTGTTTGATTGGAAATATGTAAAACCGCTGTACAGTTTCTTTAAAGTTTTTTTTTTTTACGTGTGAATACGTTCTGTACTTCTACATGTTTTATTGTGGAGATTGTATTTTTTTATCAAAAATTAAACTTGCAACTGATAGAAATGCATATCCGTTAACCTTGCCCCGGGGCAAATTACTTAAATGAACGTCTCTCTAACAATTTACTTTACGTTAAAGGCAACAGGAAATTTATGCTTGTGATAAAAATAGTAAAAGCTTTTGCATTTTTCTTGCACTCAGGTTTTTCGAAGGTGGATAGAATTGCGGAAACACTTAGCATGAAAATGTCCTCGTGAAGCCAATTAACTAAGCTGATAACGTCTAAAGTCAGGTTCTAAAAATCCTCTTTACATTATACCTTTTTCCCCTGTCAATAAAATAAATATGATATTTTTGCACTCTTAAAAACCCAGACACAAACCCAGCTATTTTCTGCGAGGTCACCATGACGTATGAATGAATAAAGGGGGCTGAGTTTCTATAGAAACTGTGGGATGGTGCTGCTGCGTCGGTGGGAGTAACACCGCTCTGACGAAGGGCCAACGCTCGAAACGTCAGCTTTGAAACTCTACGGTGGCCAATTTACTAAATCAACTCAGCTGAGGAAACCAAAATCACCATGACGTAGTTTGAAACATTTTGCTACTAGTTACCCAAGGACTATCCCTGCCTTTGGAACTTAATACTCCCAAAATGGCCATATTTAAGATGCCCAACAGTATGATATTTGTTGATAAATCTTAGCGATTGAATCCATATCAATGTACTTCCTCGATGGGAAGTTGTTATGAACTATTTTTTATATTATAATTAACCGAATCCTACACGCAATTTGATTGGTTCTAACTTATGATCTACTGGATCTATTGAAGCGCATTTGAGCATACATTTATGTAATTTGCACTATATGAAATATTATTATAACTATTATTGATCTATGAAGTCATCTTTAAAAAACGTTTAGCTGTTTTATCATACAATACAAATAGTTCGAAATAGATCACAGAAGACGTCAAGATTTGGTAAGAACATTAGAGAGGCACTTCTGAGCTGCGCTTCGTGGATCACTATTGTTTTTACCACATTCTGACGTCATCTGCGGTGTACTTCTTAACAGACACACGGCAACAAGAAATCTGTTTGACAATTCGTACTTGATGCATTAAAATTGGATCAAAAGATGTTTATTGATGTCTGAAATAACATCATTAATAGAAAATGCCTGAAGTTAGCATTTTGACGCGCGACTTCTGAGATGTGTATGAGAGCTGCCATATCAGTGCCTCCTCAGGCATACATTTTGCAAAATTGAGGGACTTGTTTAGAGGAATAAAAGGTAACTCCCTGTCCCACGAAATTTAGGAAGACTGACTTCGCAGATTTTTGGACGTCTTTGATAATTCATTCCGAATCTTTGAATCTTTTTTAAAATCCATCCTTATCTATTCCAGTTTTAACGGTTTGATTGTTTCTTACCTCTCAGCTGTTTTTCCTTTTTCAACAAAGTGTTATTCAGTAACAGTTTCAATCCGACTGGAAGACGTTTTTCAGAAAACGTGACTCAGCTCCGTGAAGGAATTCGTGCAATAACCTCTTTTTGTCTCCATTGCGGTTTTGTCATAGATAGCGCTGATATAGATCGTCTGCTTAGATGTCAAATGACTGCCATTTATAAGAGCATTAGTAGACAGTTCACCTCACCTTAACCGAATGGTGTACAATACAGGATGTGCTCAGGATGATAATGAAACATGACGGGCTAACGGACAACGATTTTCTATGATTTAATGTACTATATCTGTAAACAGTTGGTGGAGGTGTGTGGGTGTTTGATTTCCTGCATTTCCATGAGAAAGAACATGGTGTGAGTGGCCCGTCGGGACACTTCACTTTTTGCGGAAGACCTCAAATCATCGTGGAACTCGCAAAACAAAGAAGTACACACCAAAGGATATGTCATCGTGAGGTCGACATGTTGGTTTATGTTGATAAGCGTGGAAAGAACTTAGAATAGATTAATTAATTTTTGAAATTAGGTTATTAAATTTCCGTTCATGACGTAAAGGACGTGACGTTGTCATGTGCGTTGTGAAACACGCATGCGTACCTTACTTTGGTACTGATGAAAGCCAGTTGTCTCCCAGTTTGAATGGACGTTAATTTGTCCTCAAATCCTGTGAATTTCCGTGCACTCAGAGCTTTTTTGAAGTCACCATAAAATTGTTCAGGTCATTTTTATCAATGTGTTTGTTAGTTAGTTTTCATTTCGACTTTGCTTACATTACAGAACGTGTAGTGAGTAAGACAGTTCCCCCTTGCGCTTATGATTAAATTTTATGTTCATTTGAGAGCTATTTACTTCAGGACAACTTAAACATGAGAAGAGTTTTACTTACTGCGAATAAAGGGGCCGGTGAAGGAGGAGGTTTTGTAAACCAATATTTCAACAGCAAAATCACAGTCGGAGTCAAGAGAGGCGAGCTTTTTGATAAACAAAAAGAAACCTTTAAACGGATGTGGTATATTCTTAGACTTCCTGAGTTGGTCTTAATCACGTTATCGAAATTGGTTAAGTGGACTCCGACCTCTTTATAAAGGGACTTCTGTTTACCTTGGAACTTTTTTAAACCACAAAAAGGTGCAGACCACAGCAAAGTTAATTGGAGAGGTATTTCCCCGTTAGGAGCGGACAAAAGAATAGTGAAATGCAATTTGCCACCGAACGACTGATTACTTCACTCTTTAAAAACGATTGGTAATGAAACACGAGTATTAATCTGCAGTAACACTGTTGTCTACGATGAAGTCTGATAACTGATAACGCGAGAAAATTGTTGTCGTTTAATGAGAACGTTATCTCTGTTTGCACTCAACAGTTTATGTTATGTTTCCATCGACGAAGGGACAGGTCGTTTGATACAACTTAATATTTTTTTGCTCCAACATGTGCGCATAAGGTGTTTAAACTATTTCTTTTTGACGAGGGCCGCTTGTGAACTCTGGAGTTTTTCATTCCTCTTGCATTTACAAAATGACCTCAAAACAGAAGCTTAGACGATATTTAAGTCACTGGTGACCTTAATCTTACAATAATTCACTCAGTTAAGTGAAGAGGGGAAATGATTTGACAATGTGGAGGTACCTCTGAACCTTTAAAGAATTTTTACGACAATGTAACCTTTTATCTTTTGAGGTTTAAATCCCGTTCGCTCGTGTTACCAAGGGCAGATCCTTAATTTTCGAATCTCGCAGCGGTTCCCTAACCCAGAAACTGAAAAAATAGTGTATATGTTATGGCAAGTGTTATTATCAGGTATCAATGAATTTTTTTCGGTTTTATTACTCGCACTGGCATTTGTTCAAGAAATTATCCGATTAGCTCTGATAGCGGTACAACGTCTGAAATTTAAATCCGGGGGGGCTCCACCACAGAAAGCAAGGGGTGATTCTCTAGTTTGAAATTGCGGATATTGACGCCTAATAGCGAGTCAGAGCGATTAGGTAAGCTCGTTAAGCTAAACTGCAGCTTTAACAGAGACATTTCTGGAATCTGATGTCTAAATGCCCTCTTTGCAGGGAACATTGGAAATTCGTCTTAATTCATATTACCCTCTGTATATTAACAAAATACACGAGAATTCTCTTACTTGTTCTAACTTACATCTAGGGAACCTTTCAGAGGTACCGAAAATTGGTTTACGTCACACTCATGTAGATAACTTTTAAAATTTCTCTCAAAATTGTCGACATTCATCGCCGCTATTCCTGCAGGGAAATCTCTCCACTTATCCCCCCGGAAAAAGCCGCTTTAAAGTTTCCGAATTTGTACCCAAAGAGATTCTCTCATTCGACTTCTCACCAGAAGTGGTATTTCCGGCAAAGATGATTGCATGTTCCAACTTTGTAGTCATGTTGATCACGCACACGTAACAAACAGACACGAACCTGAAATTATCTCAGTTCAAACGCGATAGCTTTGTTCCCTTTCGTCAAGAATTGATTTTTGTTTACGGCTTAGGTGAAAAATACGAGCCCCAAAATGAAATATTTATTTAAGTATGCTTATGAATACAAACCACACACGCCGAAGACGAAGATTTGTGCCGAAGAGTAAAGCTATCCATTTTCTTTTTTTCTTGTGAGCTCTATTGTTTTTCTTAATGGTATATTTATTGTGGAAAGCCCGAGATCATGCTAACGCACGCCGACAAAATACCATTTCTTAATCCTAATCAAAGGTTGCTTATCCACACTGCTTGATACAGTTACGACAGAACAGCGTCCAAAACAAGGAACACATTTGCCATTTATATATTCAGTTCTCTGTTCTTGTTAATATACTTGGAAAAACGAACAGGGAAAATACATCAAACAATATGTCCAAGCTAGATTTTCAAAACGGGCGTTAATTTTGCTGTTACAGTTTAAACCACTCTACGCTATCTGATGAGCTGTGTTTTAGTCTATTACGCACTTACCTCACTCCTAAATGGCCAAAGCGAACTTCTTCTTGAACTGGCTTTTTCCGTGCTAATTTCCAGGCGTACTTATCTTGTTGACTCTGCAAGGCTTTGCCTGTCTGCGTGTACACGTCTGCGTGATCTGCGTCAACTAGTGCCGCTTTTCTTTTGAAACTATGCGAGGTATGGACGCTAGCTACCGATGATGTAATCACAGCGGTCAGACGTTATCATTTCTGTAGATTGTGGTTCGCAGAGCGGATTATGCAGAAAATCTAGGCAAAGACGTCTTATTTCTTCAGCCTCATTTTCTAGCTTAGTGCAATAATGAGCCGCAGAGTATAACGGAGAAGTTCGTATGACCCCCTTTTTTGGCCAAGAGGGAAGGAAGTGAAATGGCGTGCGCTTCCCCCATGTGCATTTTTTCACCGCTCTTTGTATGTCCTGCATTATGTAACATGGAAAGCCTTATGGTATAGTCTTGTAGATAAACAACTGTGAACTCTGTCCTTATAATTTTGATAGATGAATATCACGGCCCACGCTCATGTTCGATAACTGCTTTGTTCTATCTCTGCAAACATCGTTTTTATTCTTTATTTTCTATTTACTCTTATTTTTGCATGTTTTATATTCTTTTTCGTTTAGTTCGTGTGGAATTAAACATGTCACTTAAATTATATATATAATTATACACTAGAATTCGTAAATGTTTGGGAAGATCACTCCAAGTCGACATTAATTACATAACCACAACGGAAATTACATGAAATTGGCAAAGAAGCGATGGATGCGTGTCTACAGAAAACAGGAAGAAGAAAATTTACCGCAACCAAAAATTCTTGAATATTAAAAAGGGAATGATGCAGAGCCTAATTCTCCAGCGGGATATACACGACGTTGAACTGATCCAACCAAAATGCATTGATTTAGCAAATGGCGGACCAGTTAATGACAAATTCCGTAGAAGACAAGAAGGAGTAGGACAAGGTCATGTCGAGGTTCTTGCATAATTGAAGTGTTCCTGTTTAGATAGCCAAAAATCTTTCCGTCCGATCGTGGTAAATGAAATATGGCCCGCTGGGTTTTAATCTAATCGCAGAAAACAGATTAAGACCCAACCAGAGTGGTGTTAACCTTAGGAGGCATATTTTGGCTTAGCAAGATCAAGCTGCGATGATTTCATCCTCCCCAATCAAAATAGGTTCTCAATTGCGTGGAACTCAGTGCTAACTTCTTTTTTGCTTTTTCATCCATGGGCTACATTGTTTTGACCCAATTTTTTTCTTTTTTTAAGGTAGTACATTTCTCGTAAACACTGAGAACAGTTTCTTACGTGCAGAGCACCAGGGACGGATTCTTAACATAATTTACAAAAGGCGATTTTCTGCATACTCACCGACGACATTTTCTGTTCAAAATAGTACATCTACGAGCCTCAATTAATTAACATGTGCCCGTTTAACCTTTTCCAATTTGGGGCCAATCTAATTTAGAAAGGAATTTTAAAAAGTCATGGTTGCATAAACCATCACTCATTTAATAACTCGATCAAATAAGACAAAGAAACTTTCTAAAACTCGCTAACTTAGCCACACCTGTTATGAGATACCATTTGTGTTCCTCACGCATTCATAGGTAGTTTACTGAATTGTTAAGTCTCTACTACCTCTGAGTCGGTAGTGACATAAAAAAAGAGAGAGATATGTATCGATTGGTTGGACTTTCTACCTCGTGAACAAATTGGTCAATTGTAAGATGAAAGTCTTCAAAGTCGCCCCAGCGATAAACTGCGAAACAAATGTTCTAAGTATGCACTTGATATCGAAGGTTACAGTCGAGTATGTAGAAAGAGATGTAACTAATGCGATGAGGAAGATAAACGGCCAGTTTTTTGTGTTGTCCTAATTGCGATAGGCGACTAAAAATGCAAGCTAAGCATCTGAGCTCTAGACAAAATGTCTTCAACCGGCTTTTGTTATCAAGGCGTTAAATCGCTGCTTTTGAATTTGAAGTAAGCCTCCGCAGTTAGACCAAAGATTAGCCCAATTCTTTGAATTGCTGATCATGTACATGTGCACAAGGTATAGCTCAGCGATATGATTTATCATTGGTAATTCTGTCCCCTGACTCGGTGCTTGTGAATTTCAGAGTTAGAAATGAAGTGAACTCTCCTCATACTGCGCTTAAAAGAACTGAGGCATGGTGAGAAAAGGGAACCAATTTTCAAAAACCGGCCAAAAAATATACAGTTCAGTTCAATCATGATGTGTTCACTTCATCTCTTAGAAGTTTTTGTTGTGAGTTCTAAACAGTTTTCAATAATGCTGGGAGATTTACAGTGTGTACCGAAATGTAGTGTCACTTCCCTCATACAGAAAGTGGTGCAAATTTCTTGTCACATCTGGGGATTTTGTGCTCGTTAGATCATCTTATAAACTTACGGCGAGGTTTTTATGCGTGGAAGTCTAACTTTATTTTCTCTTAAAATTTTCTGTATCGACTTTTTTTGCACTTATGACTTGTTAATGAACAGACTCTGATTAGATTATATTAAACTACTTTTTTAGCCATGTGTATATTTGAAATTACCCACGGAAGTCACGAGGTCATTACAATGAGTCTCATTACAGTGAGTCCGTAAGAATGTTTGTGAAACTAATAAGCAACGGTTTATAAAACACCTCAACTAAGTTCTCCAATGTAAGCTTTCTGTTTTACAAGATTATACTTGCAAAGAAATCCATGAAAGGTAGATTTTCTGTCTACGTTACTTTAAAACTTCACTTGTCCACCTTGATGAGACGAAATCACTCGGAAACGATTCAACATTATTTTAAGTCATGACCCTTTAGATACCAAAACGAATGCCATTCAGACACCAACTGCGCTGGAAAGCCACCGCATATGAAGGCCATTGCAGAGACAATTTTACAATATGTACCGAGGTTTTCATTTGCTGTGACAGGAGGAGAATGTGAGCTAATTCTCTTTACGACAATCACGATGAATATAAGTATCGTCCAGGTTTAGTTGCGTGTGGATCTTCCATTTTACAGATTTCAATTCCACCTGAGGAACTTACTGAAAACATTTGGTTACCTTATGGTAACTTATGGATAATTGCAACTAAAAGGTTATCGTAGATGCAATTGATCTCGCTTTTTTTCATTTTATGAGCCACAGGGACATAACAGGTAAGAAATGGGATATTAGTTTGTGTTATTCAATGCCATATGTTTAAATTGCCAAAATATTAAGCTGGAAGTGAATGAGTTCCCTGCAAATTGTGCCAAAACGGTGTACATCATTTCAGTTTGTGCTTCTTCAAACTAACCAGTAAGCACAAACTTACACTTTAAAGTTTAACGGACGTTGCCATACAGTTCTGTTCCTGCCTGTCTCTCGAAAACGTATCATTACATTCAACATACTGGCGTAAATACTTTCAGACGATGTATAAATCACATGTCTCAATTTGCACATCTTGGAAGATTCAAGCAGAAATGTTGAAATTATATATCATTTGTTATCTGTTTCAATCTATTCTTTCCAAAGAAATCCTGGTTTCCCGGCCCTATGGTGTATTTATAAATTTTGGGGGGTTGCTTCCCAAGCAAATTACCTTTGAAAGTTTTTATTTCCGCTAACGATGATTTTCAACTACATTAAAAAAATAACTTGAATAAAACAGTCCCTCCAAGACTGTCCGATTTGATCAGATCCAGATAAAAAACATGAAGCTAAGGTGGTTTTTCCAAGAGGCGGAAACATTTTACCATAACTTTTCTCTTCCTGATCTGGAACGAAGGTCAAAGTGGTTTTGCTGCAACATCTATTCTTCTTTAACACCAGGAAAACTCATTTAGGGAAGGCATTTAATAGGAATTTTATGGAAGAAAGAATTCGCATTGAATGAAAAAAACAATCAAGTAATTACACTTCTTCACTAAATTTATTCTATATTATTTCCTAATATTAGTCGTTTCGCATTTCTTTGAACAAAAGCGCAGATGTTACGACTCAGGGATTGAATTCAAACTGGGCGCAATAGGTAGTCCTATAATAGGATAAGGGTGCAATTTGGACTTTAGAAGTGGTGAGTGCAATACAATAATTGATATGTTTATTCGGTCGTGGACAACTTAATTTTCATCGTCACTTGATTCGTAAGGTTGTTTTTATAGAAGCCCAGCAAAGGCTGATTGTTGCACCACTTCGACTTAAAGCGCTGTTTGTGGCTTTTGGATGGAGCTGATAACTGCTGGACTGGGAATGTTGATTTAACCTTTTCAAAGTGAAAGTGTGATTGCCTTACTGAAAACGTTTGTTAAGCGGACTTCGGCGAGAAGGGGCGAAATGGCAGCTTCGCCTGTTACTTTAGAACGCTGTCGGAGTTTAATCGATCCGAGTCTACGAGAGAAGTAGAATTCGTATCTTTGATTATGGTAGCCACATTCGAAATTCATCATTAGGCTGATCTAAGCTTCGCATCGAAGCAAAAATACAATTTAGCCGGAAGTATTTGAATAAAGGTTGAATGTTCCAGAATTCTTAATTCTACAAGTTAAATCTGAAGATAATTTGAAGAAATATTCCATGTGGGATGAAAAGACAATTCCGTTTACAAAGCAAAGAAAGTCAGAGGCAATAGGAAATAGTAAAACTGTAAAATAAAAACTGTTTTGAAAGGGAAATGTACTCTTTCTTAAATTAGTCTTAAAATGGTGAATGTTCTTTATGTTTTCTTATCAAGAGTAATTTATCATAAGCGAGAGGGAATGGATAGAGAAAATCGTTACTGTGGCTTCCAGTAATTAGATTTTTCCGTGATGACTGTTTGATTGAAAACATAGGCGTCCTCCTGCGCTTAAATGAAACGAAATTGTTCGAAGATGATCGTGTTTTCAATTTTTCGGTTTGGTAAGGAGGTCCCCCAAAGAGGGAATGAGAAGGGAAGAATTCTTTCCTCGTCGTTTATTAGAGTCCACTGAAACTACGGGTTTTTTTCATCGGTCCAGTTAATCCTTTCCCTTTGTCTTGAATCTTTGGATTTACGGAGACTCGGATCAAATATCCACTTTTAATAAGGAGAGGTATCTGTATCAAAGAAAACTTCTAACTGCCCTAGTAAAGAAGTTTAACACCATAGATAGTACTCTGTACAGTTTTGTTTACAGAGAATCAAACTGCTTACCTGCCCAAAGGAGTTTTTCGAGGTTTTTTTTAATATCATGTGGTCATAGGGGTCGTTTTCGTCGACTCGTTGTCGATGATATATTTAGAAGAGCATTTAAAATAGATCCTAGAGCTCTTACCAGAACTCCACTCTGTGGCTCTCAATACTCTCGTCACGCCTCTTAAAAGTGTTGGTTTTGCTGTGTTATATCGGATTAGTTTGTGCCCCTCACTCAGTCGCAGCCCCTTCCATCATGATCCACCTACTGCATGACTCACGAGAAGTATGTCATTCTCCAAACTATGCCAAACATAATGAGAAACGTGTTATCAGGTGGTGTCACCCTGCTGTTCGCAGTTTTAGATTACGGTGCTGAGTGCACAGCTTCAGCACTACTCTGAGGACATTTCCAATTAGGAACAGTCTTACCGGATCTTATATTCTATCACGAGATCGTGCTACAGATAAAATAGCAGAAACTTTGGAGTATTACCACATGTGCTATCGCCACACCATCGACAGCTCAGTCGGTCACACAAGAGCTCTACCGTCAACAAAGCGATGGCATACCTCTGGTTGTACCGTGCTGACAGAGTGAAAAACCACTTTGCCGTGATTGTATTTTTGTTCGGAACTCTACTTAAGCTGAACCATGTTTGCATAGGTAAGAGGAAACACGCAATTACTCAACATGCGGCTTGGCGCAATAACGCGCTGTAATGGTATCTCGTCTTGATTATACTTTTAAAATTGCCAAAAATATGCAGTTTTATTCTTCACCTACATCTTGAAGAACCTTCTTATTATACTATGCGAGTAAAATAACTTAATTTCATTTGCACCAACTGTGTCGGTAGTATACGTTCTAGAGGAAGGTCAGATTGAGTTATTGTTATAGGACGGCGTCTGTTATCCATATGCGTCGAATGAGAGGCATCGTCTGACTTAGTCAAGCACCACAGACTGAGAGTTTCGCACTATGAAGCCTATTGAAAATGTTTGGATTCTTTAAATGTTAACACGCTGGAGACATGTTCAAAAAGTATCTTAAATAGGAAAAACATGATGAGAGTAGTCTCCATGATCCTTCATTAGAGAGCATTTAGCAGTTCAGCAATTGTTCATAAATAACTTTCCTTTCAATTGTGTCTTTTTGTCACTTTTGCTGCAAATGTGCCCACTGATCATACCCTCTGCGGTATCTAGATCTTGGTTTAAATCCTTCTTCGTGTCGTTGAAGTAACAGTGGTTTTTTAAAACTTCTTTTCCAGCTCAGGAAGCTACCGAAGATGCCGAACTCAGGCTCCTCCATCATCTAATGGAAAACTACTTACAGGAGAAACAAATTCTACCAACGCAAAACAGATCTGAACCAGTGATTGTTACGTTCGACATGGCATTCAGTCAGCTTGTTGACTTGGTGAGTAATTAAAAAGTTGTCGTGTTTGGTAAAACCATTACCTCCCATCATTATATTCCTTTTTCCAACTAGGGTAAGCTTAATCTCATATTATTATTTTTGGGATGGAAACAGTTTGTTTTAGATGACTTTACTGCAGAATATGTCGCTATCGTTAGAGTTAATGAGAAATAGATGATTTTTTTCGCGCTTTTAGCCTTAAGGAAACAAGGGGGTTATTATATCAAAGCCGGTACATCAATATTGATTTAAGCAAATTCTTACCCAAAACAAATTTTCTTGGTGGAAGAACATGATCCTTTATTATCCAGGAGTAATCTGCGTATTGCCACTGGATGTTCGTGCTCATATGAGTCATGCATTTTGCAATTTTAGACATCCCTCGAAAGCCTCGATGCAGCTCAAAGACATCAGCGGCTGTATGTTTAAGTTGCCTTATGAAGATAAGGAGAGCAATTTCGTTGTTAAAATTTTCCTCATCTGTAGTTAAATTTTAAGGGTTAGATGAGATACATGCTTGGTATGCCCGGGGGTTTTAAATGGAGATGCCCGCAGATACGTTAATTTCCTACATTTAACAGATAAAGAAGCTTGAAATATAAAACACGGAGGAAATTTAAGACCACTAGAGATATTTAGAAGACATGATCCGCAACGACCGAGTGTACATGTTTTATACTTTTCTTCACAGTTCTCGGATAACCTACATATCACAAAATAATACATACCTTTGGTTTCTTATCTTTTCGATATATTTTTAATTAGTTCAACCGTAATGACAAGATACGCCCTCTCTGTGTTTTCCGCTCAGAAAAGAAAGGCACAGATTGCATTCATGACCTGCTGAGCCGCGAAGTCGAACTCGCTAAGGCTGGTTTGTGTCATAGTAATTTCCAAATCTAAAGATTATGAACAATTAGTTGAAAACCATTAGTTCTTGTTATCTCTTCTGATGGAAATTGATAACTCATCAACCAGCCTTTTTCCATCTGTCATCCTTGTTCCTAAAAGTTATTTACCCGCATTTACCGCTCATTGAATAGCATGGTCAAACTTAAATGCTTGCACGAAAACTCTTAGAACCTTGTAGACCACCTTGAGGTAAATTGAAGATGTTGGTATTGTTGACAAGGCCATGGGTAATGAAATGAAATGGTTTTGAAACATGATAGATTTCTGCGCTCCATGTGTTTTTGCCAGCTTTTTTCGGCCTGACCGTGCACAGTATTTATTAGCAATCCAATCATGTCGAGTTAACTGACCAACAAAAGCATCCCATTGATTCATTCCGAAGGTAGGAGTCAACAAAATACGAAAGGCTGTGCATTGCCAGGAGAAAACATTGACCGCAACAGTCATAACAGCTTCGTTTATAATTTGGTTATGGCCTAGCTTCATGACCAGTCTTCTTTATCGCCAGAATAATACGATAATACGTTATTTAGCCAGGTACTTACTCAAAACCCTCTTGTAAATAATGACCCTTAAGTAGAAACTAAGCCTTTGATTTAAGAACGCGCCACTTTACTCCAAGAGAGCTCTCTTAATTTTTTCGAGGACGATGTACATCACGGACAAAGTCTAACTGAATTTTCTAAAGAACTCGAGATTCTTCGCTTAAATACACAGTGTCCACTTAGAAAACTCACTTAATAGATAATACGTATGATGCACGATCCTTCGCAGTAGATAGCGCTATTTATGCAATAGCGAAAATCAGACCTGAAAAAAATCAGGCCTGTACGGACTGTTGTAATACCAGACATTTCCAACAGTTACGTCCTATATAAATGGGGTATACCAGACGATCTCTTTAACGTCGTCATCTCGAACTATAAATGTAGACATCAGTTAATGAAAGCTATACAGAAAATATCATGTCAGCGCCAAGATAAGCAGTCCTCAGTGGTTAATCCCCTAAAACGTCATCCATGGTTTCGGAAGTGAAAGATGCAAGTTTAAATCTCACAATCTGTGACTTTAGTAGTAGGGGATCTCTGCCATCTAATGTAATCCCAGTCATCGACAGGCCAGTAATATTAACAAATTTAGTCTGTCACATTTCAAGATTTACATGAGCTGCATTGTCTTGGAATATTTATAACAAAACCGTTTGGATCTGACACTTGCTTTTACGGAGTATTGTTTTTCCTTTCCTTGTTGAAAACGGGTCCATCCCGCGACAGAACCTTTGTAGTCCATTTTTAAGACTCATTCCTCTCGGGGTCTTGTGGAGTTCCTCCTGACTCCTTTCTTTGTTATTCAACAACATTCGCGTTGTACACATTTTGAACGGGATACATTAACTTCTGAGCTCTACAGATGTTGTTTTTAGGTCCTTAACCCTCGGTACCCCGCATCTGCTCATAAGAAGTTAACTCATTAAGTCAGTGGAATTATGTGGAACAAGCTACACAAACTGTTCCTGGCTGTTGTATTTTAGAATATTTCCTAGTGTCATGAAAAAGGTTTAATTCGCAGCATATCGTCATAGCCTCCCCAGAAAAGATTGACGCCTCGATAAATTGTGTGTTCTCTAGCAAATCACAAATCATAAAGTACAAATCTCTATTCCGTGTCTTACCCTATAGTTCTTTCTGCAAAACATATTCACTCCTGGGAGATCATAATTCAGGCTTACGTAATCAAAATAGTTTAACGTGATAGAGCGATTCTTAACACTAATTGCAAATGGGCAAAACCGTTCTAAAACTCCGGCCATAGAGTCACTGAGAGCTGGCTCACAAAATTCGTGATGATTTTATTCCTTCAGAGAGCAGATTTGGAAACTTTCTAGACCTTTTGATCTTTGAGAGCAGGTTCAAACTCGCCGGTCAAAGGGCCTTAATCAAGGTTCATGATCAGTGGAAAATACCATCTGTGACTTAAGATTAAACGAAAATGAAATTATTGTGATGACAGAGATATCTTTTGCCTTTGGATTCATGCACAAGGGATTTGCACGAACAGTTTCAGGTACTTGTCAATCTTTGGTTGTGTTCTAGTGTTTTTAAAGAAGAGGTTACGAAAATAAGCATTTAAATCAAAAGAAAATAACGTTTCTCTTAGTATCCTTAAATGGAGAAGCAGTACGTCGAAGAAAACGACTTAACATTTATTCACCTAATTACAGGGTTTTAAAATTTTTAACTTATAACTCGTCACTGGCCAGTCTGAAGGGTAGATAAGTCCTTGCATGCTAACTTAATTTTTCCAACTCTACGTCAATAAGAGCAGTGTAGTCACTGATGAAAAATGCCACTTGACGAAGGTGCTTGAAAAGGATTTCTCGTGTTGTCGAGAAAAAGCCTACCGTAATTACTCGTGAAACAAGCCCATAGTAAACGTGTTTCAAGATCTTACCAGAAAACCCCGATAATTGTACTACCAGGGAAAAGTCGAGAGTGGAAATAGGGCTTACGTACTGAAAACGACCCATGTGACGACGGAAATTGATGATTTGAAGGGGTGCATCTCTTTGAGGTCGTCCCCTTTAACACAAGCCAGTACATGAAAGGGCCCTTTCTTAGTTTAACTTTTCAATAATTTTTAACCAATTTGCCCGTTGCATGTTACAACTGACGAGATACTTAAATAACTGACTGGGGCGGTGGCTCATGAATCAGTTGACTTGGCACGGCAGAATAATTTGACTTCCCAAAATTACAATGGTACATCAACGAAAGCCGATGGCTGATTCCTGTGATAATAATTATTTTTTTTTAAATTCCTTTAAGTTCTGAAATTGCTGGGTGTTTATTTGGACACTGATTGATTTTTGTTACAAGTGATATGTAAACTTGGAGGTTTAAATCGAACGTTTCATTGTAACACAGACAAACGTCTCATTTCATCATTCTAATTGGTGTGGCCACATCATTCAAATCCTTTTTTTCTCCGTTTGTACATTTGTCTTTTGAGACACTTTGAAAAGAGCATTCCAGAAGCTGAAGTTGTTAACTCCTTAGCCGAGAGCCACATTTACCCCCTGTTTCAGTCGACCTCTTCAAGTTTCCTGCTCGATTAAGAAGAGCGAAATCATATCTCAATTTTTTCTTAAAAAAAAAAAAAATAAGATATAGCTGTGTTCAAATGAACAAATGATCGAACTTAAAAAAACGTTCTTTTTTATGGTCTAGATCCAGTTTTAGTACTGTACGTGGAATCGCTCTCCGTAATTGTCATCTTCCGTGCCAGAGTCACACATAACAAACATCAATGAACTTATTTACAGCGTTCGAATTCTCGCGCTTAGACAGCTGAGAATGCTTATGATACATAAAATTCCTAACGAAAAGAATAGAAAAAACCTTAAAGTACTTTTAAATTGGCGATATTTCAAAATATGCGATGAACTGATACGTTCCATATGCAGTCGCCAAATATACTCATCTCACGTTCCCAATGTTGTTATTTTAATTGGAAGAATACACAAACATTTACGATGAAATATAATATCGATAATAAGTGTATAATATAAGTTTGAATGATGAATCAAAAAGTTGGAAAGACCTACCTTTTTAAATCATTCCAGGTTGCAAAACACGACGGTATCACTTAGAGGAATGGTTGGGTTGTCTGTATTGAATGCAAGAGTTGTTTTGATGTTGCTGGGCGCCTGTATTTCACTGTTTCATGGCTTAAGCTTTTCGCGGTGAGGAACACCTCAGCAAGCAAATTCAAGTTTCCAGTGCAATTTATCAAAACTTCTGACTAATCGATGTTTACGCAAACAAGTTGAAGCAGTTAATCTGTTTGATAAACAATACCTTTTTAGGCACGGTTGTATAAAATAAACTGTTGAGCGTGTGTTGGCTTATCTTGAGAGAAAGGGGTACATTACAAACAGAACCGCCCGTAATTACAGTTGTTCTGTTCCATTACATTGCAAAACGAAAAAAAAAAAATCTTGACTCTATGAATCTGTCTCAACTGGTGCAGGATGCTGTCAATTCGAGTCTACCTATTTGGTGACTAAGTGAACGTTCGGAAAGAAGAGGACTTTTCCTCAGCAGCTGCGTGTGTAATCCAACCTGAACATATTGTAAATCGCTTGCTGTGTTCGCCTTTGTCTGTATTTCACCTTTCCTATTTATCGCCAAAGTGCATGTGAGTAGTTTACATTTCGGCTCTTAGAGTTATTTTAATCTCCTTAACGGATGCTTAACTGGGAGGGCATTGAGATAACAAAAACTGGAACAGTGAAAGTCAGTAGCTTTTCCTTTTAATCCAAGATGTATCACCGTACCGATATGTCTGAGTTCAACTGTGATTCTGATATACTAGCAACCTTTTTATAAGTGTAAAAGCGATCTTTCTTTTATTCAAACATTCGTCTGTTTTCGTTTCAACTAAATTTTTTTTTCTTTGATGTTCTTTCTTCCTACACAGGATAGCAAAGACCAAATAATGACCAGCAACATTTGGGTCAGACAGGTTTGTTTATCGATACAGTTACTCGCCCTCGTGTCGTTTTTCATTGTTGTTGTTGTTTTTTTTTAATATACTGCATAATTAGGCAGATAACAACCTTAGTAAGAAAAATCCCGGAGGGGGGAAAAACGAAATTCAATTATCTGGAGTGAGTAAAGCATTCTCCTTAAAGATGAACAAGCGCATTTGATCCATGCTTAGCATTGTTCTCTTTCTGACGTACCCTTCAACATGTCATATCATAGGCGTTCAGTGTTGGGAAAACACGAAAAAGGAATAGGAACGTCGTAAAATGACATTCTCTGTTGGGATCTAGACAGCATGGAGACAACTGGGGCTACCTCGTCTTTCCTTTTGTTATTACCACTTTGCCAGGTCTAAGAAAAGAAAACTTATTTCACCAGTCTCTTTTCTGGTAACTATAAATCATAAGGTATAATCTCAATTTAAAAAGAGACTGAAATAGTTTAAACTGACATGCATTAAAGTTTTGCTTTCGTAATTCGTTAGTTTTGGACCAACAAGAGGCTTACGTGGGATCCAGCGGAGTTTGGTGGAATCAAAGACATGAACGTCAATCCAAAAATAGTATGGAAGCCTGATATTCTTTTGTACAACAAGTAAGAACAGTGGTGGTTTTTTCATACTCAATCTATCTTACTTCGAATCAGTCACTTTACTTAACAGTCGTCATCAGATAGCCATGGATCACTATTTTATCCTTGTTTGGAGAGTTTTGCTATCTGTGAAATTTAATTTTTTTTTTGTTCCATGCTGTAAAAACATTAATCAGTAGTAATGGTAATCGCCCCGATTTTGGGGAAAATAAGAAACAGGGTGGACTTCTTGACCCTGGGACCGTCAGAACCAGGCCAGCGTCTTAATCACTTTGGCGCAGTGCTCCTGAGACTTTCTCTCACCTTGAACCTACCTCAACAAAAGTGCCTTAACGTTTCATGAATATCACATAGAGTGGTTCGACCTCCACATCCAACCTGCCAGATTCTTTGCCTTATCGACCGTCATTTGCTCGGTCGGTCGGCCGATCACTTTATTGGTCGCTCTGTGGGTCTGTATGTAAAAGGTTTCCTTCAGTGCACCACTTAGAGAGCATGTCTAATAGTCACGACGATCCCACCGGCCACAATTTGCATCGCTCCCAACTTGTGATTCTGTGGATTGTGGCTCACAGGCGAGGATCAATTCTTTATTAGTATATCATCTGCGGGTCAAAATATGATTTATTACCATCAACTGCGTTTTAAATTGTGGAGAGAATTACACTTATCTTTACGCCTTTCTTGATAACTCTTTTCTAAAACCCGTCTTCGTGCTCTTTCAGCATTAACGGCGTCGGAAGAGAGATGTACAACTTTGACACCATGGTTATCCTGCACCATGATGGTCGAAACGAATGGTTTGCACCAACAGAAATCAAATCCATATGCAAGATTGACATAACGTTCTTTCCTTTTGACGAGCAGATTTGTTTACTTACTTTCGGATCGTGGACCTACAACAGCCAGTTCCTTGACCTGGTTCGCAAGAGTGAGACTGCTGACCTGCAGAAGTACACCAGTAATGGCCAGTGGACGTTGGTCTCCGTAAACGCCACACGAAACGTGGTTAAATATAGCTGCTGCAAGTATCCTTATGTTGACATTACATTTAGGGTCCACCTTCGGCGAAGACCGTTGTTTTATGTTCAGAATTTGATTCTACCTTGCATTCTTTTGGCCACTTTGACAGTGTTTTCTTTCACGTTACCGCCAGGGTCCGGAGAAAGAATTGCATTGGTGATAACCCTCTTGCTTGGCCTTACGGTGTACATGCTCATTTTCACCGAGAACATTCCCAAGACATCAGAAGTACTACCACTGATCAGCAAATTTTTCATCGTGATCCTTTTTGAGGTGGCCTTTTGCTTAATGGCAACGTCGGTCACTTTGAGGTTTTATCATTTTAGTGAACCGGAGAGGAGAGTTCCCGCATGGGTGGATTTTTTTATAGTTGGCTGGATGGCAAAACTGTTGAGAATGAAAATGACTGTGAACTTGCCGGAGAAACGATACGGCCCTAATAGCATCATTTACCGTAAAAGTGGGATGAGAGGTACATTGTGGCATCGCCTACTGGGCTGCAGGGCCAATGGCACCGAATCCTTAAGCGACGGTCGAATGCAGGGGAAAGTCAAAGATTCCATGGATGAAGAGCTGGAGGAAATAACGGATAAACTCTCTGACATTCCCAGTAAAGCCGTCGACAAAAACGATGAATCGATGCAAAATAAAGAGAAATGGCATTTCGCTGCCTCCGTGGTAGACAGGCTTTTCTTCTTAATGGCAGGCGTGGCTTTTTTCCTTTCCGTGATCATTTTCTATCTCAAAATACCACACTACAACAATGAAAGGAACTTTCAAGACATTTAGACTGATTGAATAGAAAGGAGACAGCGGAATAATCCCTTAGATTTGCAAGGTCGTGATTTGTGCTTTTCTCTTTCTTCTTTACGACTGACCTTCCAACATACTCACTTTTGTGCACAGGGCAAAAATAGAGCTCTGACCGGAATCAGTACACGCCATTTCTTCAGTTGAATCCTTGGTTTAGAACAGGAGCCTGTTCGCAGGCTACAACTGGTGGATTGCGAACTCCAAAAGCTACCATTTTTTTTCTATCTTGAGGTTGCGATTTCTGCCGAAAAAAAGGAGCTCCGCGGTTTTTTATTACTTTTTTTTCAATTTTATCTTTGTGCTTGTGCTGAAATATAGCGCCTTGAATTCATTAGGACATATACCTAATCGTTGTAAATATCCCACTTCTATAGTTGTTGGTAACTATTGTTTGAGTGGCAGTTTGCCAATGTCCCAGAAAGTTTCTATTTTATGTTGCAAGTAACATTATAGTGGGTCATAGTTCTTGTTTTGAATTTCTGACTTTCTAAAAGAGATCAGAAATTGTGTTCGTTGCTCTCGTTGACGTAATTCAGAATTCCTGAGTTTTTCTGTAGATTTTTCGCTTTTAAATTTCAATCAACTCTGTTATTATTCCATTGTTATATTAATTGTTATTTTTTGCAATTTCTACTTAGTCACCATGCGTAAGGCAAATGTTAGATATCGCTCCATTTCAACTTTGACTCTTTCACGTTTTTTGGCCTTAATTTTCATCCTCCATTTGTGACTTTTGTGAGTTATTCGTCTCTCTGTGATATGATGTTCTAGTGTTCGTTAGTTTTGTTTGCAAGATACTTCCATTTGCTGTTGAGGTGTTTATTAAATTTGAATCCGATCTTTTGCGTGATCTGCTGAACACGAGAGGTGTCCATCAATCTTGCGTGACCCAATTCCACACTCCCGTAGCAAATCTGCTGAGCTTTTCTTTAACCTCTTGCTTTCTAAAATAATCTCGCTCGTATTCTTCCGATCTCTCGAGGTCTCGTCCAATCATCCATTCTTTGGCTCTCTCATGCGCTCTTATCCAAAACAGTGTCCTACCACTCAAACTCATTTGCTCTCATCCAATCCTGTGTACCCTCGTCCAGTCTCGCGCGCTCCCATTCAATCCCAGGTGTACGCGTTCTCACCCAATTTTGTGCGCCCGTAGTCAGTGTTCCGCGCTCTCGTCCAATTCCTCAGGCATTAAGCCAATTCTGCGAGCATTCACATTGTGGGAAAGAATAGTACCGTTAAACACGTGGTAATCAGAAACCAGACCCGATGTTGAGGCCATTCTTATATTAATTACCGGTGTACTACACTCTCGAAGTTCGTCTATGTAACTTTTTAATCCTAATTCGCTTTATTGGTCGTATCCTTTCGAGGAAGATTACACCGGAACGACCCCAACTGAGCCCTTTGCATAAAAAGGCTTCTGTAACACGTGCCTACCGTGGTCTGACCTTGACTAGAGTTGCAAAATTCAGTTCGACTAATCTAGTATGTGTCAGTCTGATAATTAACGCGACCATATAACCGTAAAATTTCGTAAACAATACATTCGTGACTTTATCCTGTCCCAATTAAGCTAACACAACGGAAGTGGTTACAACAATGCGGCAATTGTTTAGCGAGATTGAGTTTAGTCTTCTTTAAAGCAAACAGGTGTTATGATGTCTATGATGTCAGTTCAACATTTATGTTTCATTGTTTTGTCCGGCACTCGCTCTTGCGAATCGTGATTTCAGTATTGAAAGATAGGTTTAAAAAATACTGTTTTGTCACTTAAATAATCATCTGAAAGAGTTTGAAATTATGTAAAAAGGGTGTTTTTCCTATAACTATTTAAGTGCAGTTTATTAAAAAACAAAAAAGCTCTATTTAAGTGCAGTTTATTAAAAAAAAAAAAAAGCTCCTTCAACGTTGGATAACAGAATTATGTAAGAAACATAGAAGCATTGTATGGAAAGAAATCAGTTACCTAAGTTATAAACCAGCTTTCTTTTCATTTGGCATCACCCCAATACCATTTTTGTCTGATACGTGCATCTGGTGTCCTCTTTTAACTTTACATTAGTAACATTTAGATATCAAGTGTTACTGAATAGATATCCAGGATGGATTCATTCATTTTGATTATTGCATAGTTCAAAATGCACGGGAGGACTGATAGAAATTTACGACAATCAGCGGTTATTTAGTCAGAGTTCCTAACCCAAAAATTCATAGGAATGACACAAGCTGCGTTGCTTTGTTTGTGGGCAAAAAGCAGTATTCGATATGAACAGTGTAGAGCTTGAAAGAAGCACTCCATAGCACACCAGGACGCGATGACTGAGGTATCAAAAAGAGATTAGATAGTCTAATTGTTTTGTTATTTGCAAGAAATCGAATGAGATGCGAAACGCTAACACTGCCTTTATTCTAAAGATAATACATTTGTTACAATTATATGCTAAACACATACGTGGTAGAAGCAAAGTCAGGTTAAAGGTTTTTATCAGAGATTGGTGCCTTTGTAATCATTCTAAACAGTCATTTCGTCGATGGAAAGGTACTGCGAAATATTTTACCCTACTAGTGAACAAGCAAGTTTGGTCTTGTTGAGATTGATTCAAATGCGAGAAAGTTGTGGGAAATTAAGCGAAGAGTAATTCAGAGAATTTCCATTATTTTTTCGAAAACAACCTGGAAGAAGATGGAGCTTTCGTTATTTTTTAAAAACTCTCAGGGTTACATTCGACCACGAGAATCGTTTCTTAATTTTGTCCTGTCTTCATCACTGACTAATGGTGAAGACCGATTTTCGACGCCTTGGATTGAGAGTGAAAAAGATTTTGGCTATACTCTTGGTACTTGCCTGATAGTAAATGCGGAGTACAATATTTAAACTATGTTTAGCATAAATTTAGTCAGCCAGGCGTCATCACCTTGACCCAACCACGTCGGTGACTGAGCTCTACATCAAACAATTCCAAGTGTTTGTCACTTGCGCTTGATTGGAGCACCTCCCACCGAGGCCTACATTGACAATTCCACGTTTTCGTGATCTTTTCCTTCAGAATGGACCTCTCGCAACGAGACAGCCAGAAAATTAGCAAATTAGTAATTTCCTTAACTACAGCCACACGGTGCATTCTCTTTTCTACCCCGTAAACGAAAACTTTCGGGAGTTGATCAAATTTTAGTCTTTGATTTTGGCCCTGATAGTACCTCAGATGACTGTCGATCGATGAAAGACTGCGTTTTACATTAACTACCCATAAAGTGAATCAATATGTATATGCATGCATCAACACTTTTTTGAAAAGTTCTTTTGGCTATGGACCATTGCAAGTGCACTTTGGCCGTTTTCCAAAATCATGTTTTGAGACATTGCAAGAAATGCTACAAATTTTGTAAAAACCACCACTGCTAAATAAAGTAGGTTACAAAGATGAAAATGTCTGCATTCCATGTGCATAACAAACTCTTGCAGCTAGATGTTATACATGCATATATATATGTATATATTTAATTATTTCACAAGGCTCAAAAAGAAAAGCGCCACTAAGTAACAAGACGAACTCGCAGACGCTGTTGTCTCTAGAGTTTCCGGAGTTAATGAATCGTGTAGCTGATAGTGAGTTAAAAACAGATCACAGATCTAGAACCTTCGTTCGAGTTGTCTTTTTCTTTAACGAGGATTTGCACAAACACTAAAATCTTTAGGGCGCAAGTTGAGTCCAAAATGACCCTCCAAATCTACAAAGCCAGGCTTTGCGCGTGAAAACTCGAAACGCTGTAGCAAACATGCCAACAAGAGAAACATTTCCGCCTTAGCCAATGAGCTTCCAAGACAGCGTCGACTGCCAATCGAAAAAGGCAGCTGCAACTTGGTTTTAACGTCGTAGACCTCTCCGTTTTCATTCAAGAATCGGTATGGATTGAATACACGAGGTTCCTTGAACACGCGAGGGTCATGATTCACTGCCCACAGATTAATAACGACGAGTGTGTCCTTTGGAATCGTGTATCCACCCAGCGTTGTTTCTGTAGATGTCTGATGAGGTAGAGCGAGTGGCAGCACAGAGGCAATGCGGAGAACTTCCAATACTGTGGCTTGTAATAGAGGCATGTTTCCCTTATCTTGGATTGTGGGAAGACGATGCCGCCCAACAGCGTTATCCAACTCTTGGTGAAGGCTTTGTTGAATCTGTGGGTTGTTTATAATGTAAGCCATCGCCCAGCACAAGGTATTTGAGACCGTCTCCAGTCCTGCGCCGAAAATATCGGCTGCTAGCATTTTAACAATTTCTTCCTTTCCGTTGTTGGATTGATTACCCCTTGGTGAAGAATTGGAAAGATCTGTTGGTTCTTCCAAATCTAAATCCATTTTTATCTCCTCGTAATATTTGCTTTTAGCTTTCTCCCAAAGCTTTGCCAAACTCAAAGCAATGCAGTTATCATCGGTAGTCTCTGGCTTCTCTCTACGCATAGTTTTAGTGTACGCTTTGTCAACAAATGTCATCAACCCCTCGATTGAGTGTTCCACTATGGCCACCTGTTTGCGAATAAATGGCTTAATCCAGGGAAGGAAGTCCACCAGACTGCAAGCGGCACTGCTTTCGGTAAACTCGGCGGATTCCTCTACCAGTTTTTGCATTTCGTTCGTGTACTGGTTATTGCCAGTGTCTTCTCCAAACGTAAAGTGAAACATGATTTTGATAACAGCTAGCTTCAATTCAACAGACGGCTGGAATGTTTTTACTTCTTTCTCGGCCAGACTTTCTTGGAATTCCAAAAACACTTTTTGGACAATTTTATTGAAATATCCTTCTTTGTCGAGCGCAACTTGGTGAATTGCTCTAAGGGCGCATCTCTTGCGAATGACTTGAGCCGGGCAACGTTCTCCAAAAGAGATACTAGTTTTCCTGACATTCCTAGCAGCGAACAACGGTGGTCGATTGGAACAATGGCGAGAATTTTTCAACAGTGCTTCTCTGACCACCTCCTCGCTATTCAACACCACTGCTTTTCTGGAGCCAAACTTTAAGGAAAACGCATCTCCGTAGACCTTGCTGAGCTCCGTCAGGGTAATATGCGGCGCGGAACCGAGCTGAGGTAGATTGCCAATTATTGGAAGACCCCAAGGTCCTGGAGGATAATTTCGTGGCCACCGATAGTAAAGGACGCTGATATAAGCAACTGAAAGAAACAGGGCGACAAGAGGCAGGATCTCAGCCAGTAAACTTAGAGATTCCATAGACTTTGTAAAAGAGGAATAGTTCGTGTCTGGTTTTCACAATTCGTAGAGGCGTGTGCGTGTTCGGCCAGCGTTTGGTGCTGTTATTGCTATTGAAACTAATCAAGTGTGAGACGCAAACAAAGAACAAAAAAGCCGAACGTTTCCCATTGCCAAGGTCAGAATATTAATCCCTTTGGGAGAACTAAACGCATACGTAATAATTTATGTACCGAAAGGCATGGTAACAGCCAACATCACTTTAAAATAATAACACCGTTCAACTTAGGAATCTCGATTTCGGGATTTGAACCCATGACCTCTGCGATACCAGTGCAGTGCTCGACCAACTGAGTTAACAAGCCAACTACATGGGAGCTGAATTTTTTCCAGGCCCTATGTTCACTACTGCTCAAGTAGTATTCATTTCTGCAAAGATCACTTCGATATTCATTTCTTAACTCGCATTTCACATCTGTAATTCTCATATATTCACAGTCATTCAAGACTTCATTTCATCGTCACAAGGATAGCAGAGCTTAATTTCAACCCCATTTTACCCCAACATCAATATGCATCTTCTCTATACTGTTCTCTACACAATTCCTAAGGTGTTGTTAAGGAGAACTTGTTTGACAATCAAGGATTAAAAGAACTATTTTAGGAGATACAGCGAAGAATACCGCGAGATTCAACTTTTTTTTTTCCCAGGGCCTTTCCAAGGAAAAATTGGGAAAGAGCGTTAAAAGAGAAAGCGCTGGAAACGAGTTAGCACGGGTTGTTTTTTTTTTTTTTTTTTTTTTTTTTTTGCAACAGACACGTAATAAATTATCGCGGTGTTTTTGTAAATGACACCATCATTCCTGCATACTTATTAATTTTCTTTTTCCCGCACTCGCTGCGCGATTTTGATAGTTTTCTCGCCTGTACAGATACAAATCAGTTTCAACTGAAATTGTATATCGATCAAATCAAACCACGGTAGTTTTGAGAAATAGCTAGAATAGGAACATGTTAGAAAGTCCAATTAAAATTGCTATGCAAATTTACATTAATCTCGCTTTCAAGCTCTCAAAGGTTTGTCCGCACGTGGTAGGCACTTGCAAACCTCTCCACATATTTAAAATTTAGGGGTCCTGAACGGAGCTGGTTTCAGTTCTCATGGAGAAAGATCGTGAAGAAACTCTCGATTTGTCATGTCTAATGTCCATGGCTGGAAGTAAGTAGCAATGGCTTATGGAGCTGGTAAGGTTTATAAGGAAATAGCGAGAGCTTGTGCTGCGCGCTCAGTAAAGTTAGGAGTATTCGAAATTCACAGCCGAAGTGTTTCGACCTTGTTCTCTCAAAGCAATGACACAATCAAAACTCCCTTTCGATATTTTCTAAAGGAAATTTGTCGGTCTTCTCCAACCGAGAAGAGTTCGGAAAGATTTCCATACAACCCCCATACATTAATTATGCATTCCATTTCATAAAGACTAAATATAAAGGTTTCTTTGCAACACTCTATGCATAATAAATGTATGCCAAGAGTTCTGGTAAAGTGAAATGTTTTTCGCTTCGTTATAAACCGAGCTTGATCCAGTTTCTTTCGCAGCCCCCTTTAAGGTTACTTCCCACCTCCAGATGCCGAAAGTCAGAAATTTTACCTAACGTTTTCGATAAAAAAAGATTAAAGATCTGGCTCATCCTCGGTGTAAAAACCTGTGAAGCTCACGAGTGACGTAAAACGAAGACAACAAAACATTATTGACGATAGCGTACAGTAAAACAATACCTCATGAAACAAAGAAAACCTCGTCAGGTTTTTACACCGAGGATGACCCAAAGATCTACAAAAGCGTCCGATTTATTTAGAAAAACGTATATTCAAATAACAGTTATTAAATCAGGAAGGTGTCATAATCCCGCACCTGGGCGAGCCCCCTTGGGGACCGCTCCTCTTCATATTATTTGCATATTTTGTTTACATCGCACATCTGACCAGATTCCTGACAAACAAATTCCCTTGTGAGCACCTAGTGTGGCGAATATACAACCTGATAACAGGGTGTAAATGGTTTTTGGAAGACTGACGTAGGCTGTCTCTAGAAAGAGAATGATTATGGGAAATGGAGTCATCAATGAGCATCCTTTTCCACCAGCGTGACAAGACGGGATGCGTTTTGTACGGCTTACTGTATTTTGCGAAACGAAACGAAACGAAACGAAACGAGTAAACCCGTACTGTATTTTGCGAAACCAGCTCTTCGAAGACTCTAACGATATATAACTTATTTCTTCCGATTCGTAAACACAATTCGTAGATACAACTCGATGCAGTAATGATTTATAAATAAAGACTTTGAGCCAGGTCAGAAGTGCGCCGTTTCGCAAATTACAGATATGTAAATCTGTAATTTGCGAAATGAGCTCTTTGAAGACTCTAATGATATGTAACGTATTTCTTCCGATTCTATAACACTTTTCGTAGATACAACTCGATGCAGTGATGATTTGTAAATATAGAGTTTGAGCCAAAAGGTCAGAAGTGCGCTGTTTCGCAAATTACAGATATGTAAATCTGTAATTTGCGAAATGAGCTCTTTGAAGACTCTAATGATATGTAACGTATTTCTTCCGATTCTCTAACACTTTTCGTAGATACAATTCGATGCAGTGATGATTTGTAAATATAGAGTTTGAGACAAAAGGTCATAAGTGCGCCGTTTCGCAAATTAGAGATATGTAAATCTGTAATTTGCGAAACGAGCTCTTTGTGGACTCTAATGATATGTAACTTATTTCTTCCGATTCTACAACACTTTTCGTAGATACAACACGATGCAGTGATTTGTAAATATAGAGTTTGAGCCAAAAGGTCAGAAGTGCGCCGTTTCGCAAATTACGGATAAATCATCACTGCATCGAGTTGAATCTACGAATTGTGTTTACGATTCAGAAGAAATGTTATATATCGCTAGAGTCTTCGAAGAAGACTTCGCAAAATACAGTACGGGTTTACTCGTTTCGTTTCGTTTCGCAAAATACAGTAAGCCTTTTGTACAGCAGGGGAACTTGTTGCAGACTAACAAAATGACTGGTGATGTGCAGTTTATGAAGGAGAATTTAGAGAACACAATTAAGGAAAACTGTTGTACCAATGAATGTTGAGAACGTAATACGTTCTTAAGGGGAACGTTCCGCGAACTCAGATGTAGGGAAGATCATTACACAACTTAATACCGAGTTTGATACGAGCCACCTTAAAAGACATGGAAAGTATTGCGCATTTGAATAAAAGGGAAACGTATGACACACTAGCCTGCAGATAAAATTTTAATGTACCCACACACAATGAAGCATAACACGTTTCAAAATTCAGAGGAACGTATCGCGTATTTCATTGAGGGGAAGGTATTGATAACTTGAATGAGGGGAAAGACTGTAATCTGCACTTAGCGTTCTGGAAACGCATCGTGTACTCAATGCAAGGCAAAATATTACCTACTTAACAGAAGGAAATCGCATTGCGCACTCTGACGGAATTGCATCTTACGAATAAATGAACCAACTCCTTTTAAGTCCGGAGAACGTACGGCACACCTTTAAGTGCAAGAAAAATATATTTCATCTAAACCTACTTGCACCCATGACTGACAAAGAGTACCGAAGCTTCTAAAATAGTAAAGGTCTGTTGATACACGTATTCGACGGAAGCCAGATTTCTTGTTACACATTTTCAAGACTACAAATTGTACTTATTACATGAAAATTGTGCTTTACAACTGGCACTAAAACTTCATGACGCAGTAATCCTGAGTGACCCGTTAATTCAACTGCACTAGACTGCAATCACAGACGCCTCTATTGTAACAGGGTTCTTATGATTGAATAGTCCTACGAGAGAAGCATGATTTGACCTACTCACAGTTTCAAGACTACAAATTGTACTTCGTCCGTGTGAAATTAATTGTGCTTTATATCAATTTGAAACTTAAACTTCAATTTTGTGAGTCCGTAATCTTTGGTGACTCTAGCTAGAGTGCATTAGTCTGCAATACACAAAGGTTACAGCTTCACTTCTGTTGAGCAACTAAGAAATCACTTGACAAGTACTTCCCAACAGTGTACATCTACAGTAATTCAGTCTTGCCATGGTGTCCAGATACCTTCCAATTCTGCTTTAATGAAAGCCCGAGGATCAGGCAGTTTGTTAAACGCAGGCACCATCCCTTTAATGTAGTACTGCACTCTTTCTTGCAATTCCTTGACTACGTCTGGGAGTTTCTCACTAAGATCTTCATGTTCCGTTGGGTCGGCGGTAACGTTATACAAAACAACTTTCAGGCGACTTCCAACGTTCTGCGAAAGAAATGCGTCCACTAAGCCACCTGACTAACTACAACTTGTACGGGTCATGGCGATGATATATACAGTTTCCCTTCCCTGTTCGATTCCACAAGAACAGGTGAGGCAAAACCATTTCCTCCCCCTAACCCTCCTCTACGCCAAACTGGTTGTGTTATTGAAGAAAACTTGAAATTACCATTATCATTAGGTATCCTTTCCCATCCATATCAGGTATATTTCGGTTTAGTTAAAACGTTCCAACCTGAAAAGATTCCCAACCCCTATTTGTTCCCCAGCCCAGAGGCGCTTAGTGTCTCACTACCAGGCATGTTGTGTCCTGTACTCTGCAGATTCTTTCACGATTTTGCCATTTTCAGATCTAAAAAGTTACTAAAGAGGTGGCTTGCATACCACTTTGGAGAATCCGACTACATAGCTACAGTTAAGGCAATTAAGTTATCTGTTATTTCAACCAAGGTCTCATTAAAGGTATCTTCTCCCAAAAGACTATCTTACAATTATAATTATCAGCCAAATCATTTCCACTGAACCGAAGAAAGTAATACAGTTAGTCCCTGAATGGAGTTTATCGCAGATATGCCAAACTTGATATGATCAAGTTCACATTACTTGAATGTCATATTGCTACTCTACCTCTTTGGTAGATGCCAGTAAATCCAGAACTTTATCCTTTTTGTGGGAAATCACATGTTTTCTGTCTGATTTTCCACCCAGTTCCGGGGGGGTATACCAAGTGTCATTATCCACACCCATCAAAATTTTCATATGACCTGATCTGAGTGCAACTCCTTCATAGAAGGAAATGGATGGATCGCCATTGTCAAGAGGAGAGGGGTCAATATTGAGAAGAATCTCCTTCCTTGGTGAAGGGTCGCCACGGGAGATGGTGTTCCAGACATCCATGCCATCCAAGGGTGTTGATTCTTGATCAGCATTACCACCTGTCATATGCAGATGCAAAATAAACTGTGGTTACATGTACATTTGTTCTTAGGTCCAGTGGCCCACAATACTGGACTTTTTCTTGGTTTCTGTAGAATGATGCAGCTCTAGAAGGGATTCTAGTCTATTGGAAGTCACCCCCCCCACCCCTAGAATTTTTCCCGGTGTCTTGAAAAGTTTTCTGATACTCATTTATATTCCTGGATGGGGAGAAACAATTTAAAAGTTCTGTGTCTTCCCCAAGCAACACAAAACAATGACTCAGCTAGGGCTTGACCCAGGACCTCTTGGCCCGTAGTCCAGCACGCCTACATTGCACCACTGCATCATCCCAATGAAACTTAAGGGTTCATTATTGATACACTTTTGCACAAGGCACTACAATAAATGTTAGAGCTATACTATGTTTAGGTAAAGCTTCTCTACACCAAACCAAATTAAACATGTATGTGGACAGAGCCTCTGATTTGGGACAAAAACACTAAAATGAAATTTTACCAGAAAACAAAATCCAGTGAAGCATTCCAAGCTTTATGGATAAAAATTGTCTTTCTCTCAAGAAAAACATCTTTTGTCATATTGTGAAGAAAATGGCATCAAATATTGAGAACTGGTGTTCCTATGAAATCTTAAAGCTGCACTCTGATCCAAAAAATATTGGAGATAATAGACAAAAGAGAAAAACAGACCATTAATTATACCTGCAAGATTCACCAATGTTGGGTACCAATCTGTAGCATGCATAAGTTCTTTGCTTACAACTCCTTTTCTGCCCAGCATGTTTCCATGGACAAAGCTGACTCCTCTCACCCCTCCCTCCCACAAAGTTGTCTTCTCTCCACGAAGGGGATAATTATATCCTCCACGACTGTGGATTCCTCCATTGTCAGTAGTTAAAACCATAAGTGTGTTTTCCCACAACCTGATAAATGACACGAACAAAAGAAAATAAATTGAATTTTTTAGAAATTTCAGAGGAAGGTAAGTCTGTACAATTTGAGTCAAGGACCCCACCTCACAAGGGTTTATCCCAGCTTCCTTAACATAAAGCAACTTGGAGTATTAATACGTCTCCCTGGATGGGGTGCTAGTCCATCACAAATTTACCCCCCAGCACATCATCATGCAGGCTTCCCTAATATTTCCTGGGTACCCACGACACTCCTGGGTAGAAAGAGAAACTGTGAGTCAGAGTAAAATGTTTTGCTTTTGAACACAACAGTGACCTGGCTAGGTCTCAAATCCGACCCTCTCCACCCGGAGTCCTGTGCATTTGTTTCAAGGTATTTCTTTGAGCCTAATGTTGAGGCGTTTATGAAGTAATCATGTGTGTATTGAAAGAGAAATTAGTACTTTAAAATTAGTTTCACCTTCATAGTAAGTGGGATCAGAAAACCTAGCCATTAAATTTTTTTAAGTTTAATAGAAAAAAAAAAATGCCCATACCCAGCATCCTTCATGGTCTGTGTGATATTTCCTATCGCTTCATCTGTGATGCTCACCATGCCTGCATAAGTTCTGCGAGTTTCATCTGTTATGAAACTGTACTTGTCTGTATATTCTTTGGGTGCTTGGACGGGGCCATGGCAATTTTGGAATGCCATATACATGAAAAGGGGATTTGATGGGTTGTGTGACTTGATAATTTCAGTTGCTCGCTACAATTAGAATATTTGTGTCACTAGCATGTTTGAAGTTGGAAACTATTAATAGTCAGGCTAATGGTACTTTACAAAGTTCTGGATCTTGCATCTGATTTGGAATATTTTTCAGCCTTTGCAATGAGCCCTGAGGTCTCGCATTGATAATGTGATGGTGTAATAGTGTCATTATTTTGGTATCAAAGTCTTGAATTTTCCCGAGTTCTCAAATCTCATTTTTTCTCATTTGTTTAAGTGAAGGTCCTTGTCAGATGGGATTGTAAAGGACCAAAGTCTCTGTGCATGCTATAATATGATAATTGCAATGTAAGGGTGGTATTGCAAGAAGTAGATCTTCAGAGAGTTGGGTCAAATAACATCTCAGTAACTAACACATGTAAAATACACTGAAGCAAATTACAATTCAGTTAAATGATAAAAATTGAGAATACCATTGGAAAACGGACACATTTGTGCAACAATTAACTTTCAGGCTACTTGTGTATGATGTTAGTCCTCAAAACCTAATAACAGTGATCTCCTAGAAATGAAATGATTAAAAAAAAATCAACTCTGAACAGCAGCTCAAATTCAAAATACCTTTGTAAAAGCAAATGTGGCATACGTCCCATTCAGGTCCCTTACAGGTTCTTCATCATCTCGTAAGTCCAATATGTTCTGGATTTCATGAGTGTAGTGATCTTCAGCTCCATTGTAATAGCCATAAAATGAATCAAAGCCACGATAAGTAGGTGTATAGGCCCATTTGTTGTAACCAAGGTGCCATTTACCGACCATGTGAGTTGCATAACCTTTGGAAGAAAGTATGAAGATAAGGGGCTGACCGAGGGGGGTGGGTGATGTTGAAAATAAATTTCCTGCAAGCGCTTGTTGGAAGAAAAAATTGTGTGCAGCCCAAATGTAACAGAAAAAATGTACAAAAAAATCAGAAAAAAATATCCTGCAAAGCAGATTGCTAGAAAAAAAATTTTCTTGATGACCAGAAATCACCCACCCCCCCTCAAAAGTTAAATGGTCGGCCCCTAAGAACTCTTTATTTCCCAAGATCTGATATGTTATCTTTTCTAACTGCCACATAGTTCCAGCCAAGTTAGTTGATGTAATTTTTTTGGCACCTCACTCTCAAGTGGATACCCTTTTCTACCAAGGTTTGGAAGAGCCTGTGACATTGGCCAAATGCCATAGGTCTCCTCATGAGTCCACAAACAATATCACAGCCAAATGCAACAGTACTACATCCCTGAGAAATACACTGAGTTACCATAAGTCACATCTATCAGGGAGATGATAGAATAATACCACATCCGTGAGAAATAACGTCACAATAAGTGATATTTATCAGACAGATAACATTTAAACACGTTCCACCAACAATATATACCTATTACGCAAATTGAAGTTAACTCAAACATGGAGCACATGTTCATATATAGCTATAAGCATACCTAGGTCTTTCATCTTCTGGGGCAAAGTGGTGAAGTTAAGGGGTAATCCATATGGACTTGCCGGACCCAACACAAAGTGTTGCATACCTTAACATAATCGAAAGGAAAACAGTGAGTAAGACTACTTGTTCCAAGTAAGTCTGCGACTTCTTACAAAATTTTACTCTGCAAAATTTTCGGTCTGAAATAATCAGTTGTACAGCGCCATACGCACACGGTAATAGCACACGATAAGGCGCCATTGAAATCCCTCTTATCATTATTATTACTACGCAACCTTCAATATGTGCAGATATATGCATGGAAAGACTTATTACTCTCCAGATACCCGTATATCCAGGGCAAAGTTGTACACTTTTATACATGAAAGAGTTGCAAGGTTTCGAGCGCTGATATACTATGGATAGTCGGATCTCTATGCATAATAATGATCAAGAGTACTAACTGCTAAGGGTGATGTGAAATCGAAGCTCCCGACCAAACGGAGTGAGAGTTGGTAGGCATGAGGTCGTGGCCACAATTGCACCTGCTGTGGTTCGGAATCACAGGAAAGGACGATCGGGATTTGTGAGTCTAAGTGGGGTCAGTAGAACACCTACTACTCGTTAAATATTGCTGGAAAGTTTCAGACGTACCGGTATGTATTGGATATCGTCCTGTCATGAAAGCGCTTCTTGTGGGAGTGCAAACCGGTAGAACGTAATAGTTGTCCAGTTCGACCCCTTCCGCTGCCAATCCGTCAATATTTGGAGTTTCGATTTTCGAGCCGTGAAATCCGACATCACTCCAGCCGAGGTCGTCAACAACAACAAACAAAATATGGAGAGGCGAAGCTTTGGGTACGGCGAGTCCTTTTGCACGGTTGACGAGAAAAACCACTGCAATCAAACTGCAGAGGAGAGGTAGCGGACGAGGCCCCATGGCAAAAGCGATGTAGTAGGATGAGATTCGACAAACTTTAACAGTAAGTGTCACTGACCGGTACAGAATCGCACTTATATACCCCAGAGAACTCCTACAGACATCACATCCAAGTCACGCGCATAGCCCACGCGATCCATATTTGTCCTAAAACTAGCCCAGTCCTCGCGCATTTGCCACAAGTCGCAACGTCTATTTTCGTCTTGAAGTTATTTCTTTTAGAAGGTAGAGTACTCAAGGTCACTACATTTATTTACAACAAGGGCATTCAAGGTCGTTGAGTTTTCCCACCTCAGATCTTTTAATGTAGGGGTGATCGTCCCGAAGTTCCATGCAACTCTGACACGATCCGAACATAAAATAGAACACAGACAAGTTTTTCAGGTGTTTTTGGTTGTCCGGTTAAAACAACTTTCAGAATTTTTTCTACAATTTATTCGCCATGTTGCATTCGTCCCGTGTGAGATAAAAGGGTCGCTCGCACAGAGAGGAAAAAAGAGTTGGGGGCGGGGTGCAGATAGTTTTGCGTCAAGACAAGGAAATTTCTCAGCACTCATGATATCTTTCACGGTATATTTATTTTTCTCCCTACCATATTTATTTTTATTTACCTGCCGGCTTCTTCATTGCACTTTCTAAAACAAGTGTCATTTTGTGGGAAAAAAAAAACATAAGTTTTGCTTTGTTGGCAAATAAAATACTGTTCAAAAAAGCCTGACACAAATGTGTCACGCTTTCCACATCAATTTAAAACGATGATAATTTGTTTTTACAGTGTGTCTGGCTAGTAACACATTACGCAATATCTTAATCTCTTTTTCACATAAGCACTTTTGTCTATTTTCATGTAGACCAGCATCTCTTAAAATATTAGTGAGATGCACATTGATTTTAATGTTGTTACATTCCTGGTCAAAAAGGTATGTAACACAAAAGTTACCCCTTGTATTTTTGTGTTTTTTTTTTTTGGAGGGGGGGTGGGGTGGGAAGACTGGAAAAACAGTACAATAATTTTAACATGTCTAATAACAGCTGATTTATACCCTTAAACGTGTAGAATGAAACTCACTGTTCTTTCGCCTAATCGAAGTGATCCTTTAGGACTGCGTATTTTTCTTGCGTTCTTTCGGGTGACCTGAGGCAAGCGCGAGGCGACTGCAGAGCGCGAGCAATGCGCGAGGTCACGTACCTTCTCTCTCACGCGACTTATCCATTGCGCTTGCCTCACGAGTGCCTCGGTTCCCTTGCAAATCGCGAAAAGGCGTCCCTGTTTTTCAAGCTGAAGTCCATTAAAATTAAAGTAAGGCTTAAGTTCACAGCAACATCTCACTCAATATCAATGTTCTTCTCTGAAATAATGTGACGTCATGATTTCCGAGGACTGCAAGATGACGAGACTCACGTTTACGGGAACGACACATTCGGAGTTCTCTTCGTATTCAGCGTCCCTTAATACTTTCATCAAGGCTAACCTGCAATACAAGGGTCATTTTCTTGCTATTTTTTTTTTTGGTGAACGGAGACGAGCTATGAGAAAAAATCATGCGCAAGTCATGTATGAGTTATGCGCCAGGGAGGAGCGGTCTTCCCTCGCGTGATTTCCTCTTCAGACTTCCCTGGCGCTTGCCTCGCACTTGTATTTGCTCGCTCAGAAAACTTAAAGAAATAACGCCCGTTTTACATATTACGACTGGACACCTACCCGACCAACACATTTTCAGCTTTCTAGCTTCGGTTGAACGAGAACCGCCAGCGTAGAAATAACGATGGTCAGAAGAAACAGAAAAAAGAAGAAATTATCAATAATGTTTACAACAACATGCCATTCTAGTTTGCGCTTATCTTCAGACAAAGTCCGATCGATGAACTTGGAGACTTTTTCCATGCCCGCTACTTTGACCTCCTTCTCTCTCACATTAACAACGCGTTTGATATCTTCTTGCGACATTATGTCCGCGACGACCATTTTGTCATCCTCGGGGACGATGCGGTTCTCTTTGACGTAACAATCGATTGGTTCATTTACTTTATTTTTAAGCTGTTTCTTCTTCAGTCTCTTTAAAGAGCTGCTGCACAGAATAGGACCCAGTACCTCGAACAGGATGTACCGTGTCCATCCTGTGAGTTCCATTTTAGGATGCTGATGCTCAATGTTAAGACTTATGCAGGTGCATAGGAGACCCAAGGAAATTTCGATCATAACCACAGAGAAGTAGGTACTTATAAGAGGTGTCACTTCTGACGTAGAAGGTATGGCTTCAATCACCACAATCATAAAAACAGTCATACCAAGCAGTATGGTGATCATCAGAGATATTCTCTCGCCGGTTTGAGGCGGAAAGAGGAATGCTGTTGCGGTCAGAAGAGCAAGGACGATGCAAGGTACAATCAAGTTGTTCACATAGAACAAGGTACGACGCTTTATTTTTATTTCGAACGTAATGTCTGGATAGGGTTCCACGCAGCATCCGTAATACACCACGTTCTTTTTCGCATCTACTGACAACAGATCCCATTCACCATTTAGTGTGAACGTACTCAAGTCCGCGCCACGTTTCTCGTTGTAGAAATCTAGATCAAGTTTAAAGCCATTGAAAGTCCACGAGCCAAATTTGAGATAACATGTCTGCATGTCCCAAGGGAAATACTTAACGTTGATTTTGCACGAACTTTTGATTAGATTCGGGGACAGCCACGTAGCTGTACCGTCACTGCTGATGATGATCTTTGTGTCGAAGAGATACTGCTCTCCATGGTCTCCTTCTTCATTGACACTTGGGAGAGAAATGTAAGACACTGTGAGCATTTTTTGTAACTTTGTACTTCGATTCCTATTTGCTAAAAATATTGTTTGGACACTGCTTAGATGCATAATATGTTAGAGCGCTTTTGATCTAATCAGCTTAAAACCAAAGCAAGGAAAAGCTCAGTACAAAATCAAAACAGCCCTGCACAAAACAGTCGCTCTTGGTCTTATAGGGTGGCGTAAACCAAAGCAAACAAGGATACGATATTTTTGGATACTCAATTACAATTACTCTTAAGGGGTTTATCAAAAGTTTATGCCGTTGGAATCCACCTATCTGATGTTAGACTTTTATTTAAAAATTATATTTGGGTATGTTTTTCTTTTCTTCTTGCCGTTCATGATGCGGAGACCAGGTAGGGGCGGTTGGGGGCCTAAGGAATCTGTTTAATGCGTAAAAGCTCTGAATTACAACTTACTTGTTATGCAGAACAATATCGGGTTTCCACACCAACTTCGGACTTATGTTGATGGAACTGAGACCATGGTATTTTGATGCGTTCCAGGACAGCCAAGGATCGTGCCATTTCTGCAAAGAACAGGAACATAAACAACTCCTCAATAAAATACTTTTAAAATACCATCGGAAACTATACTCTAAAAGGACAATACTTATCACGTTAGGCATTGTGAAAGACACAAGTCCGTGGTGAAAGCGTGCTGGGCTACAATCGAGCGGTTCACGGGTGTTCTTGGAAAGGAGAGTGGTGCCTTTCCACTACTCAACAGTGCAAATGCAAACTTTGACACCATACCTGTCTTATCCAAACGTTACTTGTCAAAACTTGATTCTTTTCATCCTGTAGAAGAGAAACAAAAAGGAAAGACAGTTTAACTCAGCTGCCAACATAAACGCGGAAAAGCTTTGTTCACCAAATCTCCCTCCTCGATGGGAGCTCGGTGCGCATGCAATTGTGGCCCCGTTATGCCGGTATTATGATTTTGGGCATGATGCTATGGTCAGAGCATCGAGTACTAAAACGCATTACACTGGGTTCTAGTACTCTTACAATGAAGATTTCAGGGCTGTTTTTAGCTTATACATCTCAAATGCCGTAGATGTTTTTGAAGTGCAGTGAGCCTTTTATCCTCAGTAAGTTTTACCTTTCGGTGGCAGGGAAGGAGGCGATTGAAGGGCTTGAATTGAGTTATTTTTATAACTGCATATGTTTAATTTTTTTTGAAAGAAAAAAAAATGAAACATGTGCAATTCTGGCATAATGCTATGTTTTCAGGGGTGACGCTCCTAAGCATAATGCTCAAATTTTCGAGCATAACATATCTGTCCCAACCCCCTGCGGGCATACATTTAAAAAGCAATTTTTCACAGGGCATTAAAGATCATTAAGGGACCTATCATACTGTTCGCTTACTGTTTGCTTCATACTAGAAACATCTTTAATATTTGAGGTATTCTTTTCTATCTCTCCCATCTGGCGATCGTTAGTTCTACTGGAACACGCGTAGTCACATACGCATAATTTACAAATCAAACGATACAAACAGAGTGAAACGAAGCGAAGCAAAGCGAAATGATAAAAGACGATTGTGACTGAGGCACGCTGCAACTACACTTGATTATATCAGACGCGGAACTCAAACCAAAGGAGTGTGAGAAAAGAAGGCATTTCCATTTCTAGAGCTTCCGAAAAAACTGAAGCGAGTTCAACGCTTTCCCTCGATTTTGTTGACTCTATGTTATGCAACTGATACAAGAAAAGCGCATTAAGGACACTAAGAGTGAGATTCCGATCTCAGAAGTCACGTATTCCAATGAAAGAAAGGTACAAATCGCGTCCAAAATCCTATATTTTCAACAGTGCCCACAATTTAAGACCAATTAACGAAAGCTACAAGAACACGAAAACTAGACTTAGAAAAAAAAAAAAAACGGAAAGCACGAGCAAAGACAATTACGTAATCCTTACACCTACACCGGAACGATTTTATCACTAACGCGAAATGCGATTGCTTCTATGCTTGAGTGCCTAGAGTTTGCTTTCGGCTATTTTTTCAAAATTTTTACTGATTCTACGCCCACAGTGGAATTGGTTTACAACGACATGTTCATGCAGATACTCAATGTACAATCTTTCAATAATCAGAGGTTGTTTTATTTGTTTTTTCAAAGGGCTGGATTCCAAACACAGCAGTTGGTAGTGAAGTATAAGTGAAAAGCGAGGACAAAAAAACAAAAGCAGGCCCAGTGGCCATGAAGCAAACACTTGAGAAAAACAATAATTTTAAGATGATCGCGATATCGTTAAAGAAACTGAAAACAAAAAGAAACAATGTTATCCAGGATACCGGAATCTAAACAAAGGGGCAGCGATGAGACCGTGTATTACATAATATGGGTTGTGCATGAAAATGAGATTTTCGTATGGTGAAGCGTAACATAACGAATGGAACAGATCAAGTTTTCGGAACAGAGGGAGCGATGCGGAATATAAATTCAAGGAAGTCTTTAAATGTAGGATCATTAATAAAAGGGATTAAATAATAAAACGAAAGAGGAAAGCGCAACAAATTTCAAATTAAAGGCTGCACCTCGTGAGTCCACAACATTTTGACCACCGCGATGACGAATATTATTTATTGTTGTCGATAAGAGTACAGACCACGCTAAACCACTGTCGATTTCAGTTGATTCGATTAATCTACAACTTTGCCACACTTACCAAACTTTGAAGATTACTGTAAGCTAATCCAAACTTGACTACAACAGGTGTTGACAGGTTCAAAACTGGTCTCCCTTCCGAGTCATAATTTTTAAAGAGAACCTCTATCAAGGTTTGTTCAATCTTTGTTCTGTTTATTTGAGCATGACAACCTACAATGAAAAAGTACGAAGAAATGAGTTCTCGAGCCAACCAAAATCAGCTGAGATGAATGCTTTTTCATTTTATTGTCTCAGTAAGTATGATAAATTGCAGAGGAAAATATGCATTTTTGCCCAATTTGTCAGTTGATTTAATCAAACACAGAGTTGCTTTTGGGCAAAATGCAACTTGAATAAAGTTCTTGAATAAATTCTAGTTTCTTAACTGTCACGGATGTAAAAGTGATTTAAACTTAACATTTGAATACAGCTGTAGACACGCAACTTTTTAAAGAAAGAAAAAGAGTTTCTGTAGATAGCGTAGGACGGAAGCACTTTAGTTCATGAAACGGTCAGGAACACGAAATGGTCTTACAAGCATAGAGGTTGTAAAAAGCTATTTGTGGAGTATAAATAAGTCAATGTTCTATCTTTGTTACTAATAAGTAGGAAGTATTTGATTCTATGGCTCTTTCCTCTTGAAGACTAGATGAGAGATAAGATATCTTGAGATAATTTGAGAAATAAACCTCCGCAGTCTTTCACCATTTCTAATTATAACAGATTTTGATTCCATTACCTCATGAAGCAATTGAAGGTGCACTAGAGATGATCGATAATTCTGGGATTCTATTCGACCTCAAACATCACTTCTCGAACCAATCTGTTATTCTTTTTATTTTTTTAAGTTGAAATGTTCTGAAAGCAAACTAATTTTAGAAAGCCGTTTATCGTAAATTGTCAATCTGATCTACCTTCTCTCAGCTGGGAAACTAAATGAGATCCATATCGATCAGAGAGTTTCAATTTGTTTGCAAGCAAATGATTTCCTTTCACTCATTTTCTTATAAACATAATTTTTACCCATACAATTAGAAACGACTGGGGTTCTACTCGTAAGGACTGCTAATTTCTTTACCCCACAAACTTGTTCTTGCTTTTGTACTGAATTTTCTTGAATTGTCTCATTCGAACCAGATTTTCTTCAATTTTTCCAGGTAGTCTTTAGAAATTGAAAAAGGCCGCTCTGATTTTATCACATTAATTTAACCGTGGGTGACTGTGTAGAGCATGCCGAATGGGAGATTTTCTGACCGAAGCCTTTTTGTTAGTCAATTAATTCGATATCCCGATGCTAGTCCAATTTACAATTTTTATAATAAATTAGCCTAGGGTCAACTGAATGAAAGGGGCTTTGGAGCTAAAAGCAGTGTCCTCGCATTAATCGGCGTATAATAAATTCTTTCTCTTTTTTTTTTTTCAACGATCAACTGAAAATTCTGGGAAAAAAAAAATTCACGATGCATTTCCGAAACATCTTTCGAAGGTATCAGAATTTTAAACCCTTCTTGGCCTACAACGATTTGCATTATAAAAGGAAACATTAATTAAACAGCACAAAATTAATTTCTTCAGGTTTCGATTCAATTCACAGAAGAAAATAGGAAAACATCTACAGGCTAAATGCTTTGAGAGATTCTCGTCTCCTGGCAACTTCGCTTTGTTTGCCAATCAAAGATTGACCCTAATTATCAAAGGGGAACCGCAAAACGATTAAAAACACGATTAAAATCGTGTCTATGTTGTGTAAATAGCTGAGAACATGAAAATCATGAAAAACATATTTGAAAATGAGAGGGTCGGTAGATGTCATGGAACAAAACATCATTTGGGTGGTCAGGAAGGTCTCTAGTAATTAGGAAACGTTCATCAGTTGAACAAGCCGACAGTGACCTACGTAGCGCGCTTATAGGGTGATTTTCAATTGAATCTGCTTTTCACTCGCGGTGCAAGCAGAAACGCAATTAGAACTGCACTTATTACAACATGAAAATGGCCTCGACGCAAGCACAAACACAAACGCAAACACAAACGCAAACACAAGCAAAAGGATTAAAATTTTCCCTTTTTTCTGCCGCTAGAGCTTGTACTTGTCCGTATTCGTTTTTATTTGGCACATAAAACCCTATGCTTGCGTTTGTGCTTACGTCGCTAATGTAAACCACACATAACTGAAGAAGACTGTTAGCTACTCTGTTCACAGCAAGTTGAGCAGAACAATCAAATAGAGTATCCACATAAAGGATTAACCTGTCCACGGCTGGTTTTAACAAGTTCTTATTGGACTCACAATAAAGGTTGAAATATATTTCACTTAGTAGTTTACGCAAACAAAATTTGTCCTTTGTCGCTTATAAAACTTTTTCTTGTTTTCGTCGTAGCTAGCCAATGTGTTATTGGGTTCAGTTCGCCGGAACTGATGGTCGGACAGGTGACCATTCTAGTTTGTTCGTGAATTTGCGTGATCTCATCCGTAAATGACTAGTTGAACAGAGCCAAAACATCTGTTGTTAAAGACCCCTCTCTTGTTCTAAAATCTCGTTTTGAACCTAAAAGACTTTGCATGCATGTTTCAGAACATCTTCAAGATTGCGGAAAATGTACAAAGATAGTGTCATTGCCATGCGATATAGCAGATGGAGAGCATAACACTGTTAAATCTTTCGATAAAGACGAGCAGGTTATGTTAATAAAATAAAACGCTTTTTTAAATTTACAACTGAGAAGGCAAAGGCGAGAGAATGGACAATAAACTTGTAATACATAAAATGTAAGGAAGGTGTTGGTGTACTAGAGGGCAAATGAAACATCAATTTCGATGGTCAGGATTCCTTGAAACAATACTTTTAAGTTTTTTTAACTTTTAATAAAACTTGAATAAAAACAGAAAATTTAGACGAAACGTTTCCCTCATCAGAGGTTTGCATTTGCCATACTTACAAACAAAGAATGTATCTAAGTTTTCTTTCTTGTATGATGTAATACGGTACCATAGCAGCTTACGTAAGCCTACGATATACTTACTTTGATAGTCCATCGTCACCAATGTGAAAATCGACAGGAAATAACGTCGAAGTGTTAAACGGCGGGGAAACATTGCTTTTTTGCGGTCGTTTCTCTGCGGTCGTTTCTCTGCGGAACCCCAGCTGTTTATGCGTCTATGGTGAAGAAACGAAAGTTCATAAATTTATTAGTTCATGCATGCGATCTGCTGCCTTCATAAGTCTGACTCAGTTTAACCTACCTACTTTCATCGAGTTTCCTTCGAAACCGTCTGCAATTCAACTACCCAAAGATATCTTCCTGATAAAATGAGATGTAGATAAGCTGGGTAACCAATGGTCAACGAAGATTGGTTTTTGATCGATTTGAGCCAGGTTACAAACGTCACTGTTTAATTATGCAGCGTGCATACATCGTTGAGAACGTTAATCCGTCTGTTTTCACTCTTCAATTATTGCACGTTTAAAATTCCATTTAAATCCAGGATATTCCATTTTACCTTTATTTCCTACAAGAAACAGCCCTTCTAATACCAACGTGTACGAAATCTTTCCCACACTCATTTCATCGCCTTTTCAAGGTGTAAATTGACAAGAAAAATAATTTACATCATTATCAACATCTCAAAAGATTGCCTCGGGACTTGTATAATTAACAATCGATATAATAAGGAATTTTGGCGCCCAATGGTTTTTATTCTTTAAAATGCAAAACAGAATTTCTGAGAAACCATGCAACAAAGCATTTTTTTTAGAAATACAATTATACCAAAAAATTCGTACAAACCACGAGATATCTTTTAACCAAATAAACAATACTTGCAATCATAACACAAATTTTGTTTACAACTCGCTTCAAACTCGATGAATTCAACATAAAAATGTTGTCTGCTGCCTGTAATTGCCGCCATTTGCGTTTGTAATTGGACTTTCGAGAACTCTGCCCCCAAAAATGGTTTATAATGATGTGCAATTCGCCCCAAGAACATCTTTGCCAAGAGTTTTCGACACTCATCCAAGCTAAAAGGGAAATCAAGGAAAAAAAAACACCTGCAAAAGACCGGATGATTACGAAATGTGTTTCTATAGGAGTGTTTTCTTTTTTAATTGAAAACTCAAACAATCTCAAGCGATGATTGCTAAACTATTCTCCCAAACCTTGGAGAAAAAGTAATTTATATAGGCATTTAGAAGGAGAGAGTCTGTTGGTTTGTGAACCTTAAAACAAAAAACATTTGAGAATGTTTTTTTAACAATGTTAAAATTAAGAAAAATTGAGATGTTGAAAATTATAGCCAAAGTCTAGACAATTGCAATTTAAGGTGATAAGAAAACTAGATTTTTGAAGTAAATAATTATTGTATAAATGCCGGGGAGTAAATAGCGTTGTTCTGTCTATTTCACAGCGCCCTTCCACCCGTAATCAAACAGCAATCAATCAAACAAGTTTCACCCGACCCCAGCCCCACTAGGGATGGTGACACCGCGGAAGAGGGGGGAGGGGGGGGGATAGAGGAGGGCCAAAAACATGGAAGGCTAACACGTTAGCAATATTTTGTACAATCAACTTGAAAAAAGATAAATACAGAGTAATTCAAATTAAGAAGAGAACCCGAAGAGATTGTTGGACGGATTGTCCATAAATTCATCCACTGATGGATAGCCCATCCCTTCCCCTCTCCGTTGCGGCTTTTGTTTGTGTTTTGTATTTGTTTGTTGGCTGTACTCAAAACAAAACGGCTTCGTTCGATTCGCAAATCCTAACTCTAACCTTATACATATTGGTAGACAGCTTAGCAACTGAGCGTGAAGATTTAGCGAGAATGACAAGGATTTCTTTATTCCCTCCACAGCAGTTGCTCTCCAAAAGTCACTTTGCAAGCAGATGTTTGCTTACTTTACCTACAAACTGATGGGAAAAACCGATACGAGTTTTCAGGGAATACTTAGCCTCTTGTAAAACCAGGGATACAAGAAGTAGAGGGAAATATAATGCACAAATTGTTTACTAATGAAGATGAACCATTCAGACATTACTAGTATTAAAAATCCGAAGCGTTATCTGAAAGGCTGACTTTTACAGCTTAATATCCCTTCACAGCACGAAATGTTCACCAGAAGAAAATTCTTAAGGTCCTTGTTTTGGAAATTCGTTCTACGTTTCAAATGATCACTGGTCTGGTTGCGACAGCGCGACAGTTTATTAAGAAATTAACCACTTTTCTATATTTAATTTGTATAAATTCAAATGAATATGAGAGATAACAGAGCAGTTTTGGTTCCATTTATTGCGATAAACAGTCACGTCGCAGCTTTTCTCGTCACTTTGCGTTCCTTAATCAACAATGCGAAAACTACGGCGAAGACTTCCGTAAGCATGCCATAAATTACCCCAAAGTCATGCGCCGGAACATTTCCGAGGTATCTCCAAAGGTTGTTGAAGATTTCAGTCTTACGAAACAGTGTTTAATGAGTATGTGTGCTTTTCAGGCATCAAAAGTGACGCATTTTGTAGGTTTTTAAATTGAAGTAGAATACATCACATTAAGTATTGCAACACCTTCGGGCTTCATTAATGAAAGATTAGTAACTTGTTGACGCCAAAATCCACAAAACAGTTTCAAAATGTCAAGAATTTTTTTAATTCGCAATTTTTTTAGTTACTTGTGGACAATCGTTCATGAAAATGTTCAGGATCTCTTACATCAACATCCTAAAATATCAATCAATATGAATCAATATCAATCAATCAATCAATATCAATGTTCTTCTGGCTAGTAACACATTACGCAATATCTTAATCTCTTTTTCACATAAGCACTTTTGTCTATTTTCATGTAGACTAGCATCTCTTAAAATATTAGTGAGATGCACATTGATTTTAATGTTGTTACATTCCTGGTCAAAAAGGTATGTAACACAAAACTTACCCCTTGTATTTTTGTGTTTTTTTTGGGAGGGGGGGTGGGGTGGGAAGACTGGAAAAACAGTACAATGATTTTAACAGGTCCAATAACAGCTGATTTATACCCTTAAACGTGTAGAATGAAACTCACTGTTCTTTCGCCTAATCGAAGTGATCCTTTAGGACTGCGTATTTTTCTTGCGTTCTTTCGGGTGACCTGAGGCAAGCGCGAGACGACTGCAGAGCGCGAGCAATGCGCGAGGTCACGTACCTTCTCTCTCACGCGACTTATCCATCGTGCTTGCCTCACGAGTGCCTCGGTTCCCTTGCAAATCGCGAAAAGGCGTCCCTGTTTTTCAAGCTGAAGTCCATTAAAATTAAAGTAAGGCTTAAGTTCACAGCAACATCTCACTCAATATCAATGTTCTTCTCTGAAATAATGTGACGTCATGATTTCCGAGGACTGCGAGATCACGAGACTCACTTTTACGGGAACGACACAGTCGGAGTTCTCTTCGTATTCAGCGTCCCTTAATACTTTCACCAAGGCTAACCTGCAATACAAGGGTCATTTTCTTGTCATTTTCTTTTTGGCGAACGGAGACGAGCTATGAGAAAAAATCATGCGCAAGTCATGTATGAGTTATGCGCGAGCGAGGAGCGGTCTTCCCTCGCGTGATTCCCTCGTCAGACTTCCCTGGCGCCTGCCTCGCACTTGTATTTGCTCGCTCAGAAAACAAAGAAATAACGCCCGTTTTACATATTACGACTGGACACCTACCCGACCAACACATTTTCAGCTTTCTGGCTTCGGTTGAACGAGAACAGCCAGCGTAGAAATAACGATTGTCAGAAGAAACAGAAAAAAGAAGAAATTATCAATAATGTTTACAACAACATGCCCTTCTAGTTTGCGCTTATCTTCAGACAAAGTCCGATCGATGAACTTGGAGACTTTTTCCATGCCCGCTACTTTGACCTCCTTCTCTCCCACATTAACAACGTGTTTGATATCTTCTTGCGACATTATATCCGCGACGACCAATTTGTCATCCTCGGGGACGATGCGGTTCTCTTTGACGTAACAATCGATTGGTTCAATTTCTTTATTTTTAAGCTGTTTCTTCTCCAGTCTCTTTAAAGAGCTGCTGCAGAGAATAGGACCCAGTACCTCGAACAGGATGTACCGTGTCCATCCTGTGAGTTCCATTTTAGGATGTTGATGCGCAATGTTAAGACTTACGCCGGTGCATAGGAGAGCCAGGGAAATTTCGATCATAACCACAGAGAAGTAGGTACTTAGAAGAGGTGTCACCTCTGACGTAGAAGGTATGACTTCAATCACCACAATCATAAAAACAGTCATACCAAGCAGTATGGTGATCATCAGAGATATTCTCTCGCCGGTTTGAGGCGGAAAGAGGAATGCTGTTGCGGTCAGAAGAGCAAGGACGATGCAAGGCACAATCAAGTTGTTCACATAGAACAAGGTACGACGCTTTATTTTTATTTCGAACGTAATGTCTGGATAGGGTTCCACGCAGCATCCGTAATACACCACGTTTTTTTTCGCATCTATTGACAAGAGATCCCACTCACCATTTAGTGTGAACGTACTCAAGTCCGCACCACGCTTCTCGTTGTAGAAATCTAGATCAAGTTTAAAGCCATTGAAAGTCCACGAGCCAAATTTGAGATAACATGTCTGCATGTCCCAAGGGAAATACTTAACGTTGATTTTGCACGAACTTTTGATTAGAATCGGGGACAGCCACGTGGCTGTACCGTCACTGCTGATGATGATCTTTGTGTCAAAGAGATACTGTTCTCCATGGTCTCCTTCTTCATTGACACTTCGGAGAGAAATGTAAGACATTGTGAGCATTTTTTGTAACTTTGTACTTCGATTCCTATTTGCTAAAAATATTGTTTGGACACTGCTTAGATGCATAATATGTTAGAGCGCTTTTGATCTAGTCAGCTTAAAACCAAAGCAAGGAAAAGCTCAGTACAAAATCAAAAAAGCCCAGAACAAAACAGTCGCTCTTGGTCTTATAGGGTGGCGTAAACCAAAGCAAACAAGGATACGATATTTTTGGATACTCAACTACAATTACTCTTAAGGGGTTTATCAAAAGTTTATGCCGTTGGAATCCACCTATCTGATGTTAGACTTTTTAAAAATTATATTTGGGTGACAGAGCTGAATAACGTGCACGCATGCGCTAGATTTTGCCGCGGAAACACGGATTTTGAGTCGTTCGCATGAGTGATTTCCTATTCTGTTGCTTCGAGGTGTCATTTTCCTTGCCGCTTTTCTTTTACAGAACAACCTCCAAAAACTTGGTACACCCCCTGAAAAGTTTCAAAAATTAATTTTCTCCTTAAATCTCTGGAAATAGGAAAATGCCTTCGACGAAAACAGAGTTGCTCGGTTTTAAAAGTCAACCCTTACTATTTTTCGCTAATTTCGCTAAATTTTAGACCTAGGACGCTTGAGCCCGCGTTGTTGACTGCAACCCGCTGACGTAGCATTTCATTATTCAGCTCTGTCTATTTGGGTATGTTTTTCTTTTCTTCTTGCCGTTCATGATGCGGAGACCAGGTAGGGGCGGTTGGTGGCCTAAGGAATCTGTTTAAAGTGTAAAAGCTCTGAATTACAACTTACTTGTTATGCAGAACAATATCGGGTTTCCACACCAACTTCGGACTTATGTTGATGGAACTGAGACCATGGTATTTTGATGCGTTCCAGGACAGCCAAGGATCGTGCCATTTCTGCAAAAAACAGGAACATAAACAACTCCTTAATAAAATACTTTTAAAAAACCATCGGAAACTATGCTCTAAAGGGACAATACTTATCACGTTAGGCATTGTGAAAGACACTAGTCCGTGGTGAAAGCGTGCTGGGCTCCGATCGAGCAGTTCACGGGTGTTCTTGGGAAATAGAGTAGTGCCTTTTCGCTACTCAAAAGTGTAACTGCAAACTTTGATGCCATACCTGTCTTATCCAAACGTTACTTGTCAAAACTTGATTCTTTTCATCCTGTAGAAGAGAAACAAAAAGAAAAGACAGTTCAACTCAGGTGCGAACATAAACGCGGAAAAGCTTTGTTCACCAAATCTCCCTCCTCGATGGGAGCTCGGTGCGCATGCAATTGTGGGCCCGTTATGCCGGCATTATGATTTTGGGCATAATGCTGTAGTCAGAGCATAGAGTACTGAAACGCATTACACCGAGTTTCTAGTACTCTTTCAATGAAGATTTTAGGGTTGTTTTTAGCTTATACATGTCAAATGCCGTAGATGTTTTTGAAGTGCAGTGAGCCTTTTATCCTCAATAAGTTTTACCTTTCGGTGGCAGGGAAGGAGGCGATTGAAGGGCTTAAATGGACTCATTTTTATAACTGCATATGTTTAATTTTTTTTGAAAGAAAAAAAAATGAAACATGTGCAATTCTGGCATAATGCTATGTTTTCAGGGGTGACGCTCCTAAGTATAATGCTCAAATTTTCGAGCATAACATATCTGTCCCAACCCGCTGCGGGCATACATTTAAAAAGCAATTTTTCACAGGGCATTAAAGATCATTAAGGGACCTATCATACTGTTCGCTTACTGTTTGCTTCAGCCTAGAAACATCTTTAATATTTGAGGTATTCTTTTCTATCTCTCCCATCTGGCGATCGTTAGTTCTACTGGAAGACGCGTAGTCACATACGCATAATTCACAAACCAAACGATACAAACAGAGTGAAACAAAGCGAAGCAAAGCGAAATGATAAAAGACGATTGTGACTGAGGTACGCTGCAACTACACTTGATTATATCAGACGCGGAACTCAAACCAAAGGAGTGTGAGAAAAGAAGGCATTTCCATTTCCAGAGCTTCCGAAAAAACTGAAGCGAGTTCAACGCTTTCCCTCGATTTTGTTGACTCTATGTTATGCAACTGATACAAGAAAAGCGCACTAAGGACACTAAGAGTGAGATTCCGATCTCAGAAGTCACGTATTCCAATGAAAGAAAGGTACAAATCGCGTCCAAAATCCTATATTTTCAACAGTGCCCACAATTTAAGACCAATTAACGAAAGCTACAAGAACACGAAAACTAGACTTAGAAAAAAAAAAAAAAAAAGAAAGGAAAGCACGAGCAAAGACAATTAAGTAATCCTTACACCTACACCGGCACGATTTTATCACTAACGCGAAATGCGATTGCTTCTATGCTTGAGTGCCTAGAGTTTGCTTTCGGCTATTTTTTCAAAATTTTTACTGATTCTACGCCCACAGTGGAATTGGTTTACAACGACATGTTCATGCAGATACTCAATGTACAATCTTTCAATAATCAGAGGTTGTTTTATTTGTTTTTTCAAAGGGCTGGATTCCAAACACAGCAGTTGGTAGTGAAGTATAAGTGAAAAGCGAAGACAAAAAAACAAAAGCAAGCCCAGTGGCCATGAAGCAAACACTTGAGAAAAACAATAATTGCAGGACGATCGCGATATCATTAAAGAAACTGAAAACAAAAAGAAACAATGTTATCCAGGATACCGGAATCTAAACAAAGGCGCAGCGTTGAGACTGTATTACATAATATAGGTTGTACATGAAAATAAGATTTTCGTATGGTGAAGCGTAGAATAACGAATGGAACGGATCAAGTTTTCGGAACAGAGGGAGCGATGCGGAATATAAATTCAAGGAAGTCTTTAAATGTAGGATCATTAATAGAAGGGATTAAATAATAAAACGAAAGAGGAAAGCGCAACAAATTTCAAATTAAAGGCTGCACCTCGTGAGTCCACAACATTTTGACCACCGCGATGACGATTATTTATTGTTGTCGATAAGAGTACAGACCACGCTAAACCACTGTCGATTTCAGTTGATTCGATTAATCTACAACTTTGCCACACTTACCAAACTTTGAAGATTACTGTAAGCTAATCCAAACTTGACTACAACAGGTGTTGACAGGTTCAAAACTGGTCTCCCTTCCGAGTCATAATTTTTAAAGAGAACCTCTATCAAGGTTTGTTCAATCTTTGTTCTGTTTATTTGAGCATGACAACCTACAATGAAAAAGTACGAAGAAATGAGTTCTCGAGCCAACCAAAATCAGCTGAGATGAATGTTTTTTCATTTTATTGTCTCAGTAAGTATGATAAATTGCAGAGGAAAATATGCATTTTTGCCCAATTTGTCAGTTGATTTAATCAAACACGGAGTTGCTTTTGGGCAAAATGCAACTTGAATAAAGTCCTTGAATAACTTCTGGTTTCTTAACTGTCACGGATGTAAATGTGATTTAAACTTAACATTCGAATACAGCTGTAGACACGCAACTTTTTAAAGAAAGAAAAAGAGTTTCTGTAGATAGCGTAGGACGGAAGCACTTTAGTTCATGAAACGGTCAGGAACACGAAATGGTCTAACAAGCACAGAGGTTGTAAAAAGCTATTTTTAGAGTATAAATAAGTCAATGTTCTATCTTTGTTACTAATAAGTAGGGAGTATTTGATTCTATGGCTCTTTCCTCTTGAAGACTCGGTGATAGATAAGATATCTTGAGATAATTTGAGAAATAAACCTCCGCAATCTTTCACCATTTCTAATTATAACAGATTTTGATTCCATTACCTCATGAAGCAATTGAAGGTGCACTAGACATGATCGATAATTCTGGGGATTCTATTCGACCTGAAACATCACTTCTCGAACCAATCTGTTACTCTTTTTATTTTTTTAAGTTGAAATGTTCTGAAAGCAAACTAATTTTAGAAAGCCGTTTATCGTAAATTGTCAATCTGATCTACCTTCTCTCAGCTGGGAATTTCAATTTGTTTGCAAATGATTTCCCTTCACTCATTTTCTTATAAACATAATTTTTACCCATACAATTAGAAACGACTGGGGTTCTACTCGTAAGGACTGCTAATTTTTTTACCCCACAAACTTGTTCTTGCTTTTGTACTGAATTTTCTTGAATTGTCTCATTCGAACCAGATTTTCCTCAATTTTTCCAGGTAGTCTTTAGAAATTGAAAAAGGCCGCTCTGATTTTATCACATTAATTTAACCGTGGGTGACTGTGTAGAGCATGCCGAATGGGAGATTTTCTGACCGAAGCCTTTTTGTTAGTCAATTAATTCGATATCCCGATGCTAGTCCAATTTACAATTTTTATAATAAACTAGCCTAGGGTCAACTGAATGAACGGGGTTTTGGAGCTAAAAGCAGTGTCCTCGCATTAATCGGTGTATAATAAATTCTTTCTCTTTTTTTTTTTTTTTTAAGGATGAACTGAAAATTCTGGGAAAAAAAAAAAATTCACGATGCATTTCCGAAACATCTTTCGAAGGTATCAGAATTTTAAACCCTTCTTGACCTACAACGATTTGCATTATAAAAGGAAACATTAATTAAACAGCACAAAATTAATTTCTTCAGGTTTCGATTCAATTCAGAGAAGAAAATAGGAAAACATCTACAGGCTAAATGCTTTGAGAGATTCTCGTCTCCTGGCAACTTCGCTTTGTTTGCCAATCAAAGATTGACCCTAATTATCAAAGGGGAACCGCAAAACGATTAAAAACACGATTAAAATCGTGTCTATGTCGTGTAAATAGCTGAGAACATGAAAAACATGAAAAACATGAAAAACATATTTGAAAATGAGAGGCCCACGCAAACGATATTTTGTGGAACAAAACATCATTTGGGTGGGCAGGAAGGTCTCTAGTAATTAGGAAACGTTCATCAGTTGAACAAGCTGACAGTGACCTACTTAGCGCGCTTATGGGGTGATTTTCAATTGAATCCGCTTTTCACCAGCGGTGCAAGCACAAACGTAATTAGAACTGCACTTATTACAACATGAAAATGGCCTCGACGCAAGCACAAACACAAACGCAAACGCAAACACGAGCACAAGGATTAAAATTTTCCCTTTTTTCTGCCGCTAGAGCTTGTACTTGTCCGTATTCGTTTTTATTTGGCACATAAAACCCTATGTTTGCGTTTGCGCTTACGTCGCTAATGTAAACCACACATAACTGAAGAAGACTGTTAGCTACTCTGTTTACAGCAAGTTGAGCAGAACAATCAAATAGAGTATCCACATAAAGGATTAACCTGGCCACGGCTGGTTTTAACAAGTTCTTATTGGACTCACAATAAAGGTCGAAATATATTTCACTTAGTAGTTTACGCAAACAAAATTTGTCTTTTGTCGCTTATAAAACTTTTTCTTGTTTTCGTCGTAGCTAGCCAATGTTATTGGGTTCAGTTCGCCGAAACTGATGGTCGAACCGGATGACCATTCTAGTTTGTTCGTGAATTTGCGTGATCTCATCCGTAAATGACTAGTTGAACAGAGCCAAAACATCTGTTGTTAAAGACCCCTCTCTTGTTCTAAAATCTCGTTTTGAACCTAAAAGACTTTGCATGCATGTTTCAGAACATCTTCAAGATTGCGGAAAATGTACAAAGATAGTGTCATTGCCATGCGATATAGCAGATGGAGAGCATAACACTGTTAAATCTTTCGAGAAAGACGAGCGGGTTATGTTAATAAAATAAAAACGCTTTTTTAAATTTACAACTGAGAAGGCAAAGGCGAGAGAATGGACAATAAACTTGTTATACATAAAATGTAAGGAAGGTGTTGGTTTACCAGAGGGCAAATGAAACATATCAATTTCGATGGTCAGGATTCCTTGAAACAATACTTTTAAGTTTTTTTTCAACTTTTAATAAAACTTGAATAAAAACAGAAAATTTAGACGGCGCGTTTACCTCATCAGAGGTTTGCAGTTGCCATACTTACAAACAAAGAATGTATCTAAGTCTTCCTTGTATGATGAATATATCTAATTCTTCCTTGTATGATGTAATACGGTACCATAACAGCTTACGTAAGCCTACGATATACTTACTTTGATAGTCCATCGTCACTAATGTGAAAATCAATAGGAAACAACGTCGAAGTGTTAAACGGCGGGGAAACATTGCTTTTTTGCGGTCGTTTCTCTGCGGAACCCCAGCTGTTTATGCGTCTCTAGCGAAGAAACGAAAGTTCATAAATTTATTAGTTCATGCATGCGATCTGCTGCCTTCACAAGTCTGACTCAGTTTAACTTACCTACTTTCATCGAGTTTCCTTCGAAACCGTCTGCAATTCAACTACCCAAAGATATCTTCCTGATAAAATGAGATGTAGATAAGCTGGGTAACCAATGGTCAACGAAGATTGGTTTTTGATCGATTTGAGCCAGGCTACAAACGTCACTGTTTAATTATGCAGCGTGCATGCATCGTTGAGAACGTTAATCCGTCTGTTTTCACTCTTCAATTATTGCACGTTTAAAATTCCATTTAAATCCAGGATATTCCATTTTACCTTTATTTCCTATTTCCTACAAGAAACAGCCCTTCTAATACCAACGTGTACGAAATCTTTCCCACACTCATTTCATGGCCTTTTCAAGGTGTAAATTGACAAGAAAAATAATTTACAGCATTATCAACATCTCAAAAGATTGCCTCGGGACTTGTTTAATTAACACTCGATGTAATAAGGAATTTTGGCGCCCAATGGTTTTTATTCTTTAAAATGCAAAACAGAATTTCTGAGAAACCATGCAACAAGCATTTTTTTTAGAAATACAATTATACCAAAAAATTCGTACAAACCACGAGATATCTTTTAACCAAATAAACAATACTTGCAATCATAACACAAATTTTGTTTACAACTCGCTTCAAACTCGATGAATTCAACATAAAAGTGTTGTCTGCTGCCTGTAATTGCCGCCATTTGCGTTTGTAATTGGACTTTCGAGAACTCTGCCCCCCAAAATGGTTTATAATGATGTGCAATTCGCCCCAAGAACATCTTTGCCGAGAGTTTTCGACACTCATCCAAGCTAAAAGGGAAATCAAGGAAAAAAAACACCTGCAAAAGACCGGATGATTACGAAATGTGTTTCTATAGGAGTTTTTTCTTTTTTAATTGAAAACTCAAACAATCTCAAGCGATGATTGCTAAACTATTCTCCCAAACCTTGGAGAAAAAGTAATTTATATAGGCATTTAGAAGGAGAGAGTCTGTTGGTTTGTGAACCTTAAAACAAAAAACATTTGAGAACGTTTTTTTAACAATGTTAAAATTAAGAAAAATTGAGATGTTGAAAATTATAGCCAAAGTCTAGACAATTGCAATTTAAGGTGATAAGAAAACTAGATTTTTGAAGTGAATAATTATTGTATAAATGCCGGGGAGTAAATAGCGTTGTTCTGTCTATTTCACAGCGCCCTTCCACCCGTAATCAAACAGCAATCAATCAAACAAGTTTCACCCGACCCCAGCCCCACTGAGATGGTGACACCGCGGAAGAGGGGGGAGGGGGGGGGATAGAGGAGGGCCAAAAACATGGAAGGCTAACACGTTAGCAATATTTTGTACAATCAACTTGAAAAAAGATAAATACAGAGTAATTCAAATTAAGAAGAGAACCCGAAGAGATTGTTGGACGGATTGTCCATAAATTCATCCACTGATGGGTAGCCCATCCCTTCCCCTCTCTGTTGCGGCTTTTGTTTGTGTTTTGTATTTGTTTGTTGGCTGTACTCAAAACAAAACGGCTTCGTTCGATTCGCAAATCCTAACTCTAACCTTATACATATTGGTAGACAGCTTAGCAACTGAGCGTCAAGATTTAGCGAGAATGACAAGGATTTCTTTATTCCCTCCACAGCAGTTGCTCTCCAAAAGTTACTTTGCAAGCAGATGTTTGCTTACTTTACCTACAAACTGATGGGAAAAACCGATACGAGTTTTCAGGGAATACTTAGCCTCTTGTAAAACCAGGGATACAAGAAGTAGAGGGAAATATAATGCACAAATTGTTTACTAATGAAGATGAACCATTCAGACATTACTAGTATTAAAAATCCGAAGCGTTATCTGAAAGGCTGACTTTTACAGCTTAATATCCCTTCACAGCACGAAATGTTCACCAGAAGAAAATTCTTAAGGTCCTTGTTTTGGAAATTCGTTCTACGTTTCAAATGATCACTGGTCTGGTTGCGACAGCGCGACAGTTTATTAAGAAATTAACCACTTTTCTATATTTAATTTGTATAAATTCAAATGAATATGAGAGATAACAGAGCAGTTTTGGTTCCATTTATTGCGATAAACAGTCACGTCGCAGCTTTTCTCGTCACTTTGCGTTCCTTAATCAACAATGCGAAAACTACGGCGAAGACTTCCGTAAGCATGCCATAAATTACCCCAAAGTCATGCGCCGGAACATTTCCGAGGTATCTCCAAAGATTGTTGAAGATTTCAGTCATACGAAACAGTGTTTAATGAGTATGTGTGCTTTTCAGGCATCAAAAGTGACGCTTTTGGTAGGTTTTTAAATTGAAGTAGAATACATCACATTAAGTATAGCAACACCTTCGGGCTTCATTAATGAAAGATTAGTAACTTGTCGACGCCAAAATCCACAAAACAGTTTCAAAATGTCAAGAATTTTTTTCATTCGCAATTTTTTTTAGTTACTTGTGGACAATCGTTCATGAAAATGTTCAGGATCTCCTACATAAGTGACTAACAATCGGTGGCTCGTAAGCTGTA